>NC_068338.1:454865-510202 GCF_014633365.1 Diospyros lotus
AAAAAAATCTGATCGGAAACAACTTTTCGTTGCACCGAAAATTAACGCCAAAAAAACCAGAGTCGTCGGAATTGATTGAAAAAAAGTCAACGCAACCGGAATACACTTTAATTTAGGTAGTACGAAAAAATTTCTCTTTTCATATCATTTTAATGGTTTTTTTATTTTTATGTCAAGTGAAATCTTCAGATGATTTAGGGCTTTAACGTGATTTTCGGTACAGTAATCCAAAACCGAATCGATTGCAGGGAATGCTCCGGTAGCCCAGATTTCTAAAAAAATTATATGACATATCCTAGAATTTAAAACGATTATTATGACATCGAAAAAAAAATCTGATCGGAAACAACTTTCGTTCTGCACCGAAAATTAACGCCGAAAAATCGGAATCGTCGGAATTGATTGAAAAAAAGTCAACACAACCCGGAATACACTTTAATTTAGTTTGTACGACAAACTTTCTCTTTTCATATCATTTTAAGTGTTTTTTTATTTTGGAGTCAAAGTGAAATCTTCAGAAGATTTAGGGCTTTAACGTGATTTTCGGTACAGTAATCCAAAACCGAATCGATTGCAGGGAATGCTCCGTTAGCCCAGATTTCTAAAAAAAATTATATGACATGTCCTAGAATTTAAAATCGATTATTATGACATCGAAAAAAATCTGATCGGAAACAACTTTTCGTGCACCGAAAATTGACGCCGAAAAAATCGAATCGTCGGAATTGATTGAAAAAAAAGTCAACACAACCCGGAATACACTTTAATTTAGTTAGTACGACAAACCTTTCTCTTTTCATATCATTTTAAGTGTATTTTTATTTTGGAGTCAAAGTGAAATCTCAGAAGATTTAGGGCTTTAACGTGATTTTCGGTACAGTAATCCAAACCGAATCGATTGCAGGGAATTGCTCCGTAGCCCAGATTTCTAAAAAAAATTATATTGACATGACCCTAGAATTTAAAACCGATTATTATGACATCGAAAAAAATCTGATCGGAAACAACTTTTCGTGCACGAAAATTAACGCGATAAAAAAGAGTCGTCGGAATTGATTGAAACAAAAAGTCAACACAACCCGGAATACACTTTAATTTAGTTAGTACGATCAAAACTTTCTCTTTTCATATCATTTTAAGTGTATTTTATTTTGGACAGTCAAAGTGAAATCTCAGAAGATTTAGGGCTTTAACGTGATTTTCGGTACAGTAATCCAAAACCGAATCGATTGCAGGGAATGCTCCGTAGCCCAGATTTCTAAAAAAATATATTGATCATGTCTAGAATTTAAAACCGATTATATGACATCGAAATAAATCTGATCGGAAACAACTTTTCGTGCACCGAAAATTAACGCCGAAAAAATCGGAGTCGTCGGAATTGATGAAAAAAAGTCAACACAACCCGGGAATACACTTTAATTTAGTTAGTACGACAAAATTTCTCTTTTCATCATTTTTAAGTGTATTTTTATTTTGGAGTCAAAGTGAAATCTTCAGAAGATTTAGGGCTTTAACGTGATTTTCGGTACAGTAATCCAAAACCGAATCGATTGCAGGGATGCTCCGTAGCCCAGATTTCTAAAAAAAATTATTTGACAAGTCTAGAATTTAAAACGATTATTATGACATCGAAAAAAATCTGATCGGAAACAACAACTTTTCGTGCACCGAAAATTAACGCAAAAAAACAACCGAGTCGTCGGAATTGATTGAAAAAAAAGTCAACACAACCGGAATACACTTTAATTTAGTTAGTACGACAAAACTTTCTCCTTTTCATATCATTTTAAGTGTTATTTTATTTGGAGTCAAAGTGAAATCTTCAGAAGATTTAGGGCTTTAACGTGTTTTTCGGTACAGTAATCCAAAACCGAATCGATTGCAGGGAATGCTCCGTAGCCCAGATTTCTAAAAAAAAATTATATGACATGTCCTAGAATTTAAAATCGATTATTATGACATCGAAAAAAAATCTGATCGGAAACAACTTTTCGTGCACCGAAAATTAACGCAAAAAAAACGAGTCGTCGGAATTGATTGAAAAAAAGTCAACACAACCCGGAATACACTTTAATTTAGTTAGTACGACAAAAATTTCTCTTTTTATATCATTTTAAGTGTATTTTTATTTTGGAGTCAAAGTGAAATCTTCAGAAGATTTAGGGCTTTAACGTGATTTTCGGTACAGTAATCCAAAACCGAATCGATTGCAGGGAATGCTCCGTAGCCCAGATTTCTAAAAAAAATTATATGACATGTCCTAGAATTTAAAAACGATTATTATGACATCGAAAAAATCTGATCGGAAACAACTTTTCGTGCACCGAAAATTAACGCCGAAAAACGAGTCGTCGGAATTGATTGAAAAAAAGTCAACACAACCCGGAATACACTTTAATTTAGTTAGTACGACAAAACTTTCTCTTTTCATATCATTTTAAGTGTATTTTTATTTTGGAGTCAAAGTGAAATCTTTCAGAAGATTTAGGGCTTTAACGTGATTTTCGGTACAGTAATCCAAAACCGAATCGATTGCAGGGAATGCTCCGTTAGCCAGATTTCTAAAAAAAATTATATGACATGTCCTAGAATTTAAAACCGATTATTATGACATCGAAAAAAAATCTGATCGGAAACAACTTTTCGTGCACCGAAAATTAACGCCGAAAAATCGAGTCGTCGGAATTGATTGAAAAAAAGTCAACACAACCGGAATACACTTTAATTTAGTTAGTACGACAAACTTTCTCTTTTCATATCATTTTAAGTGTATTTTTATTTTGGAGTCAAAGTGAAATCTTCAGAAGATTTAGGGCTTTAACGTGATTTTCGGTACAGTAATCCAAACCGAATCGATTGCAGGGAATGCTCCGTAGCCCAGATTTAAAAAAAAATTATATGACATGTCCTAGAATTTAAACCGATTATTATGACATCGAAAAAAATCTGATCGGAAACAACTTTTCGTGCACCGAAAATTAACGCAAAAAACCGAGTCGTCGGAATTGATTGAAAAAAAGTCAACACAACCCGGAATACACTTTAAATTTAGTTAGTACGACAAAATTTCTCTTTTCATATCATTTTAAGTGTATTTTTATTTTGGAGTCAAAGTGAAATCTTCAGAAGATTTAGGGCTTTAAACGTGATTTTCGGTACAGTAATCCAAAACGAATCGATTGCAGGGAATGCTCCGTAGCCCAGATTTCTAAAAAAAATTATATGACATGTCCTAGAATTTAAAACCGATTATTATGACATCGAAAAAAATTGATCGGAAACAACTTTTCGTGCACCGAAAATTAACGCAAAAAAACCGAGTCGTCGAATTTGATTGAAAAAAGTCAACACAAACCGGAATACACTTTAATTTAGTTAGTACGACAAAATTTCTCTTTTCATATCATTTTAAGTGTATTTTTATTTTGGAGTCAAAGTGAAATCTTCAGAAGATTTAGGGCTTTAACGTGATTTTCGGTACAGTAATCCAAACCGAATCGATTGCAGGGAAGTGCTCGTAGCCCAGATTTCTAAAAAAAATTATATGACATGTCCTGAATTTAAAACCGATTTTTATGACATCGAAAAAAATCTGATCGGAAACAACTTTTCGTGCACCGAAATTGACGCCAAAAAACGAAAACCGAGTCGTCGAATTGATGAAAAAAAGTCAACACAACCCGGAATACACTTTAATTTAGTTAGTACGACAAAATTTCTCTTTTCATATCATTTTAAGTGTTTTTTATTTTGGAGTCAAAGTGAAATCTTCAGAAGATTTAGGGCTTTAACGTGATTTTCGGTACAGTAATCCAAACCGAATCGATTGCAGGGAATGCTCCGTAGCCCAGATTTCTAAAAAAAATTATATGACATGACCTAGAATTTAAAACGATTCTTATGACATCGAAAAAAATCTGATCGGAAACAACTTTTCGTGCACCGAAAATTAACGCCGAAAAATCGAGTCGTCGGAATTGATTGAAAAAAAGTCAACACAACCCGGAATACACTTTAATTTAGTTAGTACGACAAAACTTTCTCTTTTCATATCATTTTAAGTGTATTTTTATTTTGGAGTCAAAGTGAAATCTTCAGAAGATTTAGGGCTTTATCGTGATTTTTCGGTACAGTAATCCAAAACCGAATCGATTGCAGGGAATGCTCCGTGCCCAGATTTCTAAAAAAAATTATATGACATGTCCTAGAATTTAAAACCGATTATTATGACATCGAAAAAAATCTGATCGGAAACAACTTTTCGTGCACCGAAAATTAACGCCGAAAAAACCGAGTCGTCGGAATTGATTGAAAAAAAGTCAACACAACCGGGAATACACTTTAATTTAGTTAGTACGACAAACTTTCTCTTTTCATATCATTTTAAGTGTATTTTTATTTTGGAGTCAAAGTGAAATTCAGAAGATTTAGGGCTTTAACGTGATTTTCGGTACAGTAATCCAAAACCGAATCGATTGCAGGGAATGCTCCGTAGCCCAGATTTCTAAAAAAAATTATATGACATGTCCTAGAATTTAAAACCGATTATTATGACATCGAAAAAATCTGATCGGAAACAACTTTTCGTGCACCGAAAATTAACGCCGAAAAAACCGAGTCGTCGGAATTGATTGAAAAAAAAGTCAACACAACCCGGAATACACTTTAATTTAGTTAGTACGACAAATTTCTCTTTTCATATCATTTTAAGTGTATTTTTATTTTGGAGTCAAAGTGAAATCTTCAGAAGATTTAGGGCTTTTAACGTGATTTCGGTACAGTAATCCAAAACCGAATCGATTGCAGGGAATGCTCCGTAGCCCAGATTTCTAAAAAAATTATATGACATGAACTAGAATTTAAAACCGATTATTATGACATCGAAAAAAAATCTGATCGGAAACAACTTTTCGTGCACCGAAAATTAACGCGAAAAAACCGAGTCGTCGGAATTGATTGAAAAAAAGTCAACACAACCCGGAATACACTTTAATTTAGTTAGTACGACAAACTTTCTCTTTTCATATCATTTTAAGTGTATTTTTATTTTGGAGTCAAAGTGAAATCTTCAGAAGATTTAGGGCTTTAACGTGATTTTCGGTACAGTAATCCAAAACCGAATCGATTGCAGGGAATGCTCCGTAGCCCAGATTTCTAAAAAAAATTATATGACATGTCCTAGAATTTAAAAACGATTATTATGACATCGAAAAAAATCTGATCGGAACAAACTTTTCGTGCACCGAAAATTGACGCCGAAAAAATCGAGTCGTCGGAATTGATTGAAAAAAAGTCAACACAACCCGGAATACACTTTAATTTAGTTAGTACGACAAACTTTCTCTTTTCATATCATTTTAAGTGTATTTTTATTTTGGAGTCAAAGTGAAATCTTCAGAAGATTTAGGGCTTTAACGTGATTTTCGGTACAGTAATCCAAACCGAATCGATTGCAGGGAATGCTCCGTAGCCCAGATTTCTAAAAAAAATTATATGACATGTCCTAGAATTTTAAAACCGATTATTATGACATCGAAAAAAATCTGATCGGAACAACTTTTCGTGCACGAAAATTAACGCCGAAAAAACCGAGTCGTCGGAATTGATTGAAAAAAAGTCAACACAACCCGGAATACACTTTAATTTAGTTAGTACGACAAATTTCTCTTTTCATATCATTTTAAGTGTATTTTTATTTTGGAGTCAAAGTGAAATCTTCAGAAGATTTAGGGCTTTAACGTGATTTTCGGTACAGTAATCCAAAACCGAATCGATTGCAGGGAATGCTCCGTAGCCCAGATTTCTAAAAAAATTATATGACATGTCCTAGAATTTAAAACCGATTATTATGACATCGAAAAAAATCTGATCGGAAACAACTTTTCGTGCACCGAAAATTAACGCCGAAAATCGAGTCGTCGGAATTGATTGAAAAAAAAGTCAACACAACCCGGAATACACTTTAATTTAGTTAGTACGACAAAATTTCTCTTTTCATATCATTTTAAGTGTATTTTTATTTTGGAGTCAAAGTGAAATCTTCAGAAGATTTAGGGGCTTTAACGTGATTTTCGGTACAGTAATCCAAAACCGAATCGATTGCAGGGAATGCTCCGTAGCCCAGATTTCTAAAAAAAATTATATGACATGTCCAGAATTTAAAACGATTATTATGACATCGAAAAAAATCTGATCGGAAACAACTTTTCGTGCACCGAAAATTAACGCCGAAAAAATCGAGTCGTCGGAATTGATTGAAAAAAAGTCAACACAACCCGGAATACACTTTAATTTAGTTAGTACGACAAACTTTCTCTTTTCATATCATTTTAAGTGTATTTTTATTTTGGAGTCAAAGTGAAATCTTCAGAAGATTTAGGGCTTTAACGTGATTTTCGGTACAGTAATCCAAAACCGAATCGATTGCAGGGAATGCTCCGTACCCCAGATTTCTAAAAAAAATTATATGACATGTCCTAGAATTTAAAACCGATTATTATGACATCGAAAAAAATCTGATCGGAAACAACTTTTCGTGCACCGAAAATTAACGCCGAAAAACCGAGTCGTCGGAATTGATTGAAAAAAAGTCAACACAACCGGAATACACTTTAATTTAGTTAGTACGACAAAATTTCTCTTTTCATATCATTTTAAGTGTATTTTTATTTTGGAGTCAAAGTGAAATCTTCAGAAGATTTAGGGCTTTAACGTGATTTTCGGTACAGTAATCCAAAACCGAATCGATTGCAGGGAATGCTCCGTAGCCCAGATTTCTAAAAAAAATTATATGACATGTCCTAGAATTTAAAACCGATTATTATGACATCGAAAAAAATCTGATCGGAAACAACTTTTCGTGCACCGAAAATTAACGCAAAAAAACCGAGTCGTCGGAATTGATTGAAAAAAAGTCAACACAACCCGGAATACACTTTAATTTAGTTAGTACGACAAACTTTCTCTTTTCATATCATTTTAAGTGTATTTTTATTTTGGAGTCAAAGTGAAATCTTCAGAAGATTTAGGGCTTTAACGTGATTTTCGGTACAGTAATCCAAAACCGAATCGATTGCAGGGAATGCTCCGTACCCAGATTTCTAAAAAAAATTATATGACATGTCCAGAATTTAAAACCGATTATTATGACATCGAAAAAAATCTGATCGGAAACAACTTTTCGTGCACCGAAAATTGAACGCCGAAAAAACCGAGTCGTCGGAATTGATTGAAAAAAAGTCAACACAACCCGGAATACACTTTAATTTAGTTAGTACGACAAACTTTCTCTTTTCATATCATTTTAAGTGTATTTTTATTTTGGAGTCAAAGTGAAATCTTCAGAAGATTTAGGGCTTTAACGTGATTTTCGGTACAGTAATCCAAAACCGAATCGATTGCAGGGAATGCTCCGTACCCAGATTTCTAAAAAAAATTATATGACATGTCTAGAATTTAAAACCGATTATTATGACATCGAAAAAAATCTGATCGGAAACAACTTTTCGTGCACCGAAAATTAACGCCGAAAAACCGAGTCGTCGGAATTGATTGAAAAAAAGTCAACACAACCCGGAATACACTTTAATTTAGTTAGTACGACAAAACTTTCTCTTTTCATATCATTTTAAGTGTATTTTTATTTTGGAGTCAAAGTGAAATCTTCAGAAGATTTAGGGCTTTAACGTGATTTTCGGTACAGTAATCCAAAACCGAATCGATTGCAGGGAATGCTCCGTACCCAGATTTCTAAAAAAATTATATGACATGTCCAGAATTTAAAACCGATTATTATGACATCGAAAAAAATCTGATCGGAAACAACTTTTCGTGCACCGAAAATTAACGCCGAAAAACCGAGTCGTCGGAATTGATTGAAAAAAAGTCAACACAACCCGGAATACACTTTAATTTAGTTAGTACGACAAACTTTCTCTTTTCATATCATTTTAAGTGTATTTTTATTTTGGAGTCAAAGTGAAATCTTCAGAAGATTTAGGGCTTTAACGTGATTTTCGGTACAGTAATCCAAAACCGAATCGATTGCAGGGAATGCTCCGTACCCCAGATTTCTAAAAAAAATTATATGACATGTCCTAGAATTTAAAACCGATTATTATGACATCGAAAAAAATCTGATCGGAAACAACTTTTCGTGCACCGAAAATTAACGCCGAAAAACCGAGTCGTCGGAATTGATTGAAAAAAAGTCAACACAACCGGAATACACTTTAATTTAGTTAGTACGACAAACTTTCTCTTTTCATATCATTTTAAGTGTATTTTTATTTTGGAGTCAAAGTGAAATCTTCAGAAGATTTAGGGCTTTAACGTGATTTTCGGTACAGTAATCCAAAACCGAATCGATTGCAGGGAATGCTCCGTAGCCCAGATTTCTAAAAAAAATTATATGACATGTCCTAGAATTTAAAACCGATTATTATGACATCGAAAAAAAATCTGATCGGAAACAACTTTTCGTGCACCGAAAATTAACGCCGAAAAACCGAGTCGTCGGAATTGATTGAAAAAAAGTCAACACAACCCGGAATACACTTTAATTTAGTTAGTACGACAAACTTTCTCTTTTCATATCATTTTAAGTGTATTTTTATTTTGGAGTCAAAGTGAAATCTTCAGAAGATTTAGGGCTTTAACGTGATTTTCGGTACAGTAATCCAAAACCGAATCGATTGAAGGGAATGCTCCGTAGCCCAGATTTCTAAAAAAAATTATATGACAGGTCCTAGAATTTAAACCGATTATTATGACACCGAAAAAAATCTGATCGGAAACAACTTTTCGTGCACCGAAAATTAACGCCGAAAAAACCGAGTCGTCGGAATTGATTGAAAAAAAGTCAACACAACCCGGAATACACTTTAATTTAGTTAGTACGACAAACTTTCTCTTTTCATATCATTTTAAGTGTATTTTTATTTTGGAGTCAAAGTGAAATCTTCAGAAGATTTAGGGCTTTAACGTGATTTTCGGTACAGTAATCCAAAACCGAATCGATTGCAGGGAATGCTCCGTAGCCCAGATTTCTAAAAAAAATTATATGACATGTCCTAGAATTTAAAACCGATTATTATGACATCGAAAAAAATCTGATCGGAAACAACTTTTCGTGCACCGAAAATTAACGCCGAAAAACCGAGTCGTCGGAATTGATTGAAAAAAAGTCAACACAACCGGAATACACTTTAATTTAGTTAGTACGACAAACTTTCTCTTTTCATATCATTTTAAGTGTATTTTTATTTTGGAGTCAAAGTGAAATCTTCAGAAGATTTAGGGCTTTAACGTGATTTTCGGTACAGTAATCCAAAACCGAATCGATTGCAGGGAATGCTCCGTAGCCCAGATTTCTAAAAAAAATTATATGACATGTCCTAGAATTTAAAACCGATTATTATGACATCGAAAAAAATCTGATCGGAAACAACTTTTCGTGCACCGAAAATTAACGCCGAAAAACCGAGTCGTCGGAATTGATTGAAAAAAAGTCAACACAACCCGGAATACACTTTAATTTAGTTAGTACGACAAAATTTCTCTTTTCATATCATTTTAAGTGTATTTTTATTTTGGAGTCAAAGTGAAATCTTCAGAAGATTTAGGGCTTTAACGTGATTTTCGGTACAGTAATCCAAAACCGAATCGATTGCAGGGAATGCTCCGTAGCCCAGATTTCTAAAAAAAATTATATGACATGTCCTAGAATTTAAAACCGATTATTATGACATCGAAAAAAATCTGATCGGAAACAACTTTTCGTGCACCGAAAATTAACGCCGAAAAACCGAGTCGTCGGAATTGATTGAAAAAAAGTCAACACAACCCGGAATACACTTTAATTTAGTTAGTACGACAAACTTTCTCTTTTCATATCATTTTAAGTGTATTTTTATTTTGGAGTCAAAGTGAAATCTTCAGAAGATTTAGGGCTTTAACGTGATTTTCGGTACAGTAATCCAAAACCGAATCGATTGCAGGGAATGCTCCGTAGCCCAGATTTCTAAAAAAAATTATATGACATGTCCTAGAATTTAAAACCGATTATTATGACATCGAAAAAAATCTGATCGGAAACAACTTTTCGTGCACCGAAAATTAACGCCGAAAAACCGAGTCGTCGGAATTGATTGAAAAAAAGTCAACACAACCCGGAATACACTTTAATTTAGTTAGTACGACAAACTTTCTCTTTTCATATCATTTTAAGTGTATTTTTATTTTGGAGTCAAAGTGAAATCTTCAGAAGATTTAGGGCTTTAACGTGATTTTCGGTACAGTAATCCAAAACCGAATCGATTGCAGGGAATGCTCCGTAGCCCAGATTTCTAAAAAAAATTATATGACATGTCCTAGAATTTAAAACCGATTATTATGACATCGAAAAAAATCTGATCGGAAACAACTTTTCGTGCACCGAAAATTAACGCCGAAAAACCGAGTCGTCGGAATTGATTGAAAAAAAGTCAACACAACCCGGAATACACTTTAATTTAGTTAGTACGACAAACTTTCTCTTTTCATATCATTTTAAGTGTATTTTTATTTTGGAGTCAAAGTGAAATCTTCAGAAGATTTAGGGCTTTAACGTGATTTTCGGTACAGTAATCCAAAACCGAATCGATTGCAGGGAATGCTCCGTAGCCCAGATTTCTAAAAAAAATTATATGACATGTCCTAGAATTTAAAACCGATTATTATGACATCGAAAAAAATCTGATCGGAAACAACTTTTCGTGCACCGAAAATTAACGCCGAAAAACCGAGTCGTCGGAATTGATTGAAAAAAAGTCAACACAACCCGGAATACACTTTAATTTAGTTAGTACGACAAACTTTCTCTTTTCATATCATTTTAAGTGTATTTTTATTTTGGAGTCAAAGTGAAATCTTCAGAAGATTTAGGGCTTTAACGTGATTTTCGGTACAGTAATCCAAAACCGAATCGATTGCAGGGAATGCTCCGTAGCCCAGATTTCTAAAAAAAATTATATGACATGTCCTAGAATTTAAAACCGATTATTATGACATCGAAAAAAATCTGATCGGAAACAACTTTTCGTGCACCGAAAATTAACGCCGAAAAACCGAGTCGTCGGAATTGATTGAAAAAAAGTCAACACAACCCGGAATACACTTTAATTTAGTTAGTACGACAAACTTTCTCTTTTCATATCATTTTAAGTGTATTTTTATTTTGGAGTCAAAGTGAAATCTTCAGAAGATTTAGGGCTTTAACGTGATTTTCGGTACAGTAATCCAAAACCGAATCGATTGCAGGGAATGCTCCGTAGCCCAGATTTCTAAAAAAAATTATATGACATGTCCTAGAATTTAAAACCGATTATTATGACATCGAAAAAAATCTGATCGGAAACAACTTTTCGTGCACCGAAAATTAACGCCGAAAAACCGAGTCGTCGGAATTGATTGAAAAAAAGTCAACACAACCCGGAATACACTTTAATTTAGTTAGTACGACAAACTTTCTCTTTTCATATCATTTTAAGTGTATTTTTATTTTGGAGTCAAAGTGAAATCTTCAGAAGATTTAGGGCTTTAACGTGATTTTCGGTACAGTAATCCAAAACCGAATCGATTGCAGGGAATGCTCCGTAGCCCAGATTTCTAAAAAAAATTATATGACATGTCCTAGAATTTAAAACCGATTATTATGACATCGAAAAAAATCTGATCGGAAACAACTTTTCGTGCACCGAAAATTAACGCCGAAAAACCGAGTCGTCGGAATTGATTGAAAAAAAGTCAACACAACCCGGAATACACTTTAATTTAGTTAGTACGACAAACTTTCTCTTTTCATATCATTTTAAGTGTATTTTTATTTTGGAGTCAAAGTGAAATCTTCAGAAGATTTAGGGCTTTAACGTGATTTTCGGTACAGTAATCCAAAACCGAATCGATTGCAGGGAATGCTCCGTAGCCCAGATTTCTAAAAAAAATTATATGACATGTCCTAGAATTTAAAACCGATTATTATGACATCGAAAAAAATCTGATCGGAAACAACTTTTCGTGCACCGAAAATTAACGCCGAAAAAACCGAGTCGTCGGAATTGATTGAAAAAAAGTCAACACAACCCGGAATACACTTTAATTTAGTTAGTACGACAAACTTTCTCTTTTCATATCATTTTAAGTGTATTTTTATTTTGGAGTCAAAGTGAAATCTTCAGAAGATTTAGGGCTTTAACGTGATTTTCGGTACAGTAATCCAAAACCGAATCGATTGCAGGGAATGCTCCGTAGCCCAGATTTCTAAAAAAAATTATATGACATGTCCTAGAATTTAAAACCGATTATTATGACATCGAAAAAAATCTGATCGGAAACAACTTTTCGTGCACCGAAAATTAACGCCGAAAAACCGAGTCGTCGGAATTGATTGAAAAAAAGTCAACACAACCCGGAATACACTTTAATTTAGTTAGTACGACAAACTTTCTCTTTTCATATCATTTTAAGTGTATTTTTATTTTGGAGTCAAAGTGAAATCTTCAGAAGATTTAGGGCTTTAACGTGATTTTCGGTACAGTAATCCAAAACCGAATCGATTGCAGGGAATGCTCCGTAGCCCAGATTTCTAAAAAAAATTATATGACATGTCCTAGAATTTAAAACCGATTATTATGACATCGAAAAAAATCTGATCGGAAACAACTTTTCGTGCACCGAAAATTAACGCCGAAAAACCGAGTCGTCGGAATTGATTGAAAAAAAGTCAACACAACCCGGAATACACTTTAATTTAGTTAGTACGACAAACTTTCTCTTTTCATATCATTTTAAGTGTATTTTTATTTTGGAGTCAAAGTGAAATCTTCAGAAGATTTAGGGCTTTAACGTGATTTTCGGTACAGTAATCCAAAACCGAATCGATTGCAGGGAATGCTCCGTAGCCCAGATTTCTAAAAAAAATTATATGACATGTCCTAGAATTTAAAACCGATTATTATGACATCGAAAAAAATCTGATCGGAAACAACTTTTCGTGCACCGAAAATTAACGCCGAAAAACCGAGTCGTCGGAATTGATTGAAAAAAAGTCAACACAACCCGGAATACACTTTAATTTAGTTAGTACGACAAACTTTCTCTTTTCATATCATTTTAAGTGTATTTTTATTTTGGAGTCAAAGTGAAATCTTCAGAAGATTTAGGGCTTTAACGTGATTTTCGGTACAGTAATCCAAAACCGAATCGATTGCAGGGAATGCTCCGTAGCCCAGATTTCTAAAAAAAATTATATGACATGTCCTAGAATTTAAAACCGATTATTATGACATCGAAAAAAATCTGATCGGAAACAACTTTTCGTGCACCGAAAATTAACGCCGAAAAACCGAGTCGTCGGAATTGATTGAAAAAAAGTCAACACAACCCGGAATACACTTTAATTTAGTTAGTACGACAAACTTTCTCTTTTCATATCATTTTAAGTGTATTTTTATTTTGGAGTCAAAGTGAAATCTTCAGAAGATTTAGGGCTTTAACGTGATTTTCGGTACAGTAATCCAAAACCGAATCGATTGCAGGGAATGCTCCGTAGCCCAGATTTCTAAAAAAAATTATATGACATGTCCTAGAATTTAAAACCGATTATTATGACATCGAAAAAAATCTGATCGGAAACAACTTTTCGTGCACCGAAAATTAACGCCGAAAAACCGAGTCGTCGGAATTGATTGAAAAAAAGTCAACACAACCCGGAATACACTTTAATTTAGTTAGTACGACAAACTTTCTCTTTTCATATCATTTTAAGTGTATTTTTATTTTGGAGTCAAAGTGAAATCTTCAGAAGATTTAGGGCTTTAACGTGATTTTCGGTACAGTAATCCAAAACCGAATCGATTGCAGGGAATGCTCCGTAGCCCAGATTTCTAAAAAAAATTATATGACATGTCCTAGAATTTAAAACCGATTATTATGACATCGAAAAAAATCTGATCGGAAACAACTTTTCGTGCACCGAAAATTAACGCCGAAAAACCGAGTCGTCGGAATTGATTGAAAAAAAGTCAACACAACCCGGAATACACTTTAATTTAGTTAGTACGACAAACTTTCTCTTTTCATATCATTTTAAGTGTATTTTTATTTTGGAGTCAAAGTGAAATCTTCAGAAGATTTAGGGCTTTAACGTGATTTTCGGTACAGTAATCCAAAACCGAATCGATTGCAGGGAATGCTCCGTAGCCCAGATTTCTAAAAAAAATTATATGACATGTCCTAGAATTTAAAACCGATTATTATGACATCGAAAAAAATCTGATCGGAAACAACTTTTCGTGCACCGAAAATTAACGCCGAAAAACCGAGTCGTCGGAATTGATTGAAAAAAAGTCAACACAACCCGGAATACACTTTAATTTAGTTAGTACGACAAACTTTCTCTTTTCATATCATTTTAAGTGTATTTTTATTTTGGAGTCAAAGTGAAATCTTCAGAAGATTTAGGGCTTTAACGTGATTTTCGGTACAGTAATCCAAAACCGAATCGATTGCAGGGAATGCTCCGTAGCCCAGATTTCTAAAAAAAATTATATGACATGTCCTAGAATTTAAAACCGATTATTATGACATCGAAAAAAATCTGATCGGAAACAACTTTTCGTGCACCGAAAATTAACGCCGAAAAACCGAGTCGTCGGAATTGATTGAAAAAAAGTCAACACAACCCGGAATACACTTTAATTTAGTTAGTACGACAAACTTTCTCTTTTCATATCATTTTAAGTGTATTTTTATTTTGGAGTCAAAGTGAAATCTTCAGAAGATTTAGGGCTTTAACGTGATTTTCGGTACAGTAATCCAAAACCGAATCGATTGCAGGGAATGCTCCGTAGCCCAGATTTCTAAAAAAAATTATATGACATGTCCTAGAATTTAAAACCGATTATTATGACATCGAAAAAAATCTGATCGGAAACAACTTTTCGTGCACCGAAAATTAACGCCGAAAAACCGAGTCGTCGGAATTGATTGAAAAAAAGTCAACACAACCCGGAATACACTTTAATTTAGTTAGTACGACAAACTTTCTCTTTTCATATCATTTTAAGTGTATTTTTATTTTGGAGTCAAAGTGAAATCTTCAGAAGATTTAGGGCTTTAACGTGATTTTCGGTACAGTAATCCAAAACCGAATCGATTGCAGGGAATGCTCCGTAGCCCAGATTTCTAAAAAAAATTATATGACATGTCCTAGAATTTAAAACCGATTATTATGACATCGAAAAAAATCTGATCGGAAACAACTTTTCGTGCACCGAAAATTAACGCCGAAAAACCGAGTCGTCGGAATTGATTGAAAAAAAGTCAACACAACCCGGAATACACTTTAAT
Source organism: Diospyros lotus (assembly GCF_014633365.1). Lineage (NCBI taxonomy): Eukaryota > Viridiplantae > Streptophyta > Magnoliopsida > Ericales > Ebenaceae > Diospyros > Diospyros lotus. Next base: position 470,256 of record NC_068338.1, read on the forward strand.
TTAGTTAGTACGACAAACTTTCTCTTTTCATATCATTTTAAGTGTATTTTTATTTTGGAGTCAAAGTGAAATCTTCAGAAGATTTAGGGCTTTAACGTGATTTTCGGTACAGTAATCCAAAACCGAATCGATTGCAGGGAATGCTCCGTAGCCCAGATTTCTAAAAAAAATTATATGACATGTCCTAGAATTTAAAACCGATTATTATGACATCGAAAAAAATCTGATCGGAAACAACTTTTCGTGCACCGAAAATTAACGCCGAAAAACCGAGTCGTCGGAATTGATTGAAAAAAAGTCAACACAACCCGGAATACACTTTAATTTAGTTAGTACGACAAACTTTCTCTTTTCATATCATTTTAAGTGTATTTTTATTTTGGAGTCAAAGTGAAATCTTCAGAAGATTTAGGGCTTTAACGTGATTTTCGGTACAGTAATCCAAAACCGAATCGATTGCAGGGAATGCTCCGTAGCCCAGATTTCTAAAAAAAATTATATGACATGTCCTAGAATTTAAAACCGATTATTATGACATCGAAAAAAATCTGATCGGAAACAACTTTTCGTGCACCGAAAATTAACGCCGAAAAACCGAGTCGTCGGAATTGATTGAAAAAAAGTCAACACAACCCGGAATACACTTTAATTTAGTTAGTACGACAAACTTTCTCTTTTCATATCATTTTAAGTGTATTTTTATTTTGGAGTCAAAGTGAAATCTTCAGAAGATTTAGGGCTTTAACGTGATTTTCGGTACAGTAATCCAAAACCGAATCGATTGCAGGGAATGCTCCGTAGCCCAGATTTCTAAAAAAAATTATATGACATGTCCTAGAATTTAAAACCGATTATTATGACATCGAAAAAAATCTGATCGGAAACAACTTTTCGTGCACCGAAAATTAACGCCGAAAAACCGAGTCGTCGGAATTGATTGAAAAAAAGTCAACACAACCCGGAATACACTTTAATTTAGTTAGTACGACAAACTTTCTCTTTTCATATCATTTTAAGTGTATTTTTATTTTGGAGTCAAAGTGAAATCTTCAGAAGATTTAGGGCTTTAACGTGATTTTCGGTACAGTAATCCAAAACCGAATCGATTGCAGGGAATGCTCCGTAGCCCAGATTTCTAAAAAAAATTATATGACATGTCCTAGAATTTAAAACCGATTATTATGACATCGAAAAAAATCTGATCGGAAACAACTTTTCGTGCACCGAAAATTAACGCCGAAAAACCGAGTCGTCGGAATTGATTGAAAAAAAGTCAACACAACCCGGAATACACTTTAATTTAGTTAGTACGACAAACTTTCTCTTTTCATATCATTTTAAGTGTATTTTTATTTTGGAGTCAAAGTGAAATCTTCAGAAGATTTAGGGCTTTAACGTGATTTTCGGTACAGTAATCCAAAACCGAATCGATTGCAGGGAATGCTCCGTAGCCCAGATTTCTAAAAAAAATTATATGACATGTCCTAGAATTTAAAACCGATTATTATGACATCGAAAAAAATCTGATCGGAAACAACTTTTCGTGCACCGAAAATTAACGCCGAAAAACCGAGTCGTCGGAATTGATTGAAAAAAAGTCAACACAACCCGGAATACACTTTAATTTAGTTAGTACGACAAACTTTCTCTTTTCATATCATTTTAAGTGTATTTTTATTTTGGAGTCAAAGTGAAATCTTCAGAAGATTTAGGGCTTTAACGTGATTTTCGGTACAGTAATCCAAAACCGAATCGATTGCAGGGAATGCTCCGTAGCCCAGATTTCTAAAAAAAATTATATGACATGTCCTAGAATTTAAAACCGATTATTATGACATCGAAAAAAATCTGATCGGAAACAACTTTTCGTGCACCGAAAATTAACGCCGAAAAACCGAGTCGTCGGAATTGATTGAAAAAAAGTCAACACAACCCGGAATACACTTTAATTTAGTTAGTACGACAAACTTTCTCTTTTCATATCATTTTAAGTGTATTTTTATTTTGGAGTCAAAGTGAAATCTTCAGAAGATTTAGGGCTTTAACGTGATTTTCGGTACAGTAATCCAAAACCGAATCGATTGCAGGGAATGCTCCGTAGCCCAGATTTCTAAAAAAAATTATATGACATGTCCTAGAATTTAAAACCGATTATTATGACATCGAAAAAAATCTGATCGGAAACAACTTTTCGTGCACCGAAAATTAACGCCGAAAAACCGAGTCGTCGGAATTGATTGAAAAAAAGTCAACACAACCCGGAATACACTTTAATTTAGTTAGTACGACAAACTTTCTCTTTTCATATCATTTTAAGTGTATTTTTATTTTGGAGTCAAAGTGAAATCTTCAGAAGATTTAGGGCTTTAACGTGATTTTCGGTACAGTAATCCAAAACCGAATCGATTGCAGGGAATGCTCCGTAGCCCAGATTTCTAAAAAAAATTATATGACATGTCCTAGAATTTAAAACCGATTATTATGACATCGAAAAAAATCTGATCGGAAACAACTTTTCGTGCACCGAAAATTAACGCCGAAAAACCGAGTCGTCGGAATTGATTGAAAAAAAGTCAACACAACCCGGAATACACTTTAATTTAGTTAGTACGACAAACTTTCTCTTTTCATATCATTTTAAGTGTATTTTTATTTTGGAGTCAAAGTGAAATCTTCAGAAGATTTAGGGCTTTAACGTGATTTTCGGTACAGTAATCCAAAACCGAATCGATTGCAGGGAATGCTCCGTAGCCCAGATTTCTAAAAAAAATTATATGACATGTCCTAGAATTTAAAACCGATTATTATGACATCGAAAAAAATCTGATCGGAAACAACTTTTCGTGCACCGAAAATTAACGCCGAAAAACCGAGTCGTCGGAATTGATTGAAAAAAAGTCAACACAACCCGGAATACACTTTAATTTAGTTAGTACGACAAACTTTCTCTTTTCATATCATTTTAAGTGTATTTTTATTTTGGAGTCAAAGTGAAATCTTCAGAAGATTTAGGGCTTTAACGTGATTTTCGGTACAGTAATCCAAAACCGAATCGATTGCAGGGAATGCTCCGTAGCCCAGATTTCTAAAAAAAATTATATGACATGTCCTAGAATTTAAAACCGATTATTATGACATCGAAAAAAATCTGATCGGAAACAACTTTTCGTGCACCGAAAATTAACGCCGAAAAACCGAGTCGTCGGAATTGATTGAAAAAAAGTCAACACAACCCGGAATACACTTTAATTTAGTTAGTACGACAAACTTTCTCTTTTCATATCATTTTAAGTGTATTTTTATTTTGGAGTCAAAGTGAAATCTTCAGAAGATTTAGGGCTTTAACGTGATTTTCGGTACAGTAATCCAAAACCGAATCGATTGCAGGGAATGCTCCGTAGCCCAGATTTCTAAAAAAAATTATATGACATGTCCTAGAATTTAAAACCGATTATTATGACATCGAAAAAAATCTGATCGGAAACAACTTTTCGTGCACCGAAAATTAACGCCGAAAAACCGAGTCGTCGGAATTGATTGAAAAAAAGTCAACACAACCCGGAATACACTTTAATTTAGTTAGTACGACAAACTTTCTCTTTTCATATCATTTTAAGTGTATTTTTATTTTGGAGTCAAAGTGAAATCTTCAGAAGATTTAGGGCTTTAACGTGATTTTCGGTACAGTAATCCAAAACCGAATCGATTGCAGGGAATGCTCCGTAGCCCAGATTTCTAAAAAAAATTATATGACATGTCCTAGAATTTAAAACCGATTATTATGACATCGAAAAAAATCTGATCGGAAACAACTTTTCGTGCACCGAAAATTAACGCCGAAAAACCGAGTCGTCGGAATTGATTGAAAAAAAGTCAACACAACCCGGAATACACTTTAATTTAGTTAGTACGACAAACTTTCTCTTTTCATATCATTTTAAGTGTATTTTTATTTTGGAGTCAAAGTGAAATCTTCAGAAGATTTAGGGCTTTAACGTGATTTTCGGTACAGTAATCCAAAACCGAATCGATTGCAGGGAATGCTCCGTAGCCCAGATTTCTAAAAAAAATTATATGACATGTCCTAGAATTTAAAACCGATTATTATGACATCGAAAAAAATCTGATCGGAAACAACTTTTCGTGCACCGAAAATTAACGCCGAAAAACCGAGTCGTCGGAATTGATTGAAAAAAAGTCAACACAACCCGGAATACACTTTAATTTAGTTAGTACGACAAACTTTCTCTTTTCATATCATTTTAAGTGTATTTTTATTTTGGAGTCAAAGTGAAATCTTCAGAAGATTTAGGGCTTTAACGTGATTTTCGGTACAGTAATCCAAAACCGAATCGATTGCAGGGAATGCTCCGTAGCCCAGATTTCTAAAAAAAATTATATGACATGTCCTAGAATTTAAAACCGATTATTATGACATCGAAAAAAATCTGATCGGAAACAACTTTTCGTGCACCGAAAATTAACGCCGAAAAACCGAGTCGTCGGAATTGATTGAAAAAAAGTCAACACAACCCGGAATACACTTTAATTTAGTTAGTACGACAAACTTTCTCTTTTCATATCATTTTAAGTGTATTTTTATTTTGGAGTCAAAGTGAAATCTTCAGAAGATTTAGGGCTTTAACGTGATTTTCGGTACAGTAATCCAAAACCGAATCGATTGCAGGGAATGCTCCGTAGCCCAGATTTCTAAAAAAAATTATATGACATGTCCTAGAATTTAAAACCGATTATTATGACATCGAAAAAAATCTGATCGGAAACAACTTTTCGTGCACCGAAAATTAACGCCGAAAAACCGAGTCGTCGGAATTGATTGAAAAAAAGTCAACACAACCCGGAATACACTTTAATTTAGTTAGTACGACAAACTTTCTCTTTTCATATCATTTTAAGTGTATTTTTATTTTGGAGTCAAAGTGAAATCTTCAGAAGATTTAGGGCTTTAACGTGATTTTCGGTACAGTAATCCAAAACCGAATCGATTGCAGGGAATGCTCCGTAGCCCAGATTTCTAAAAAAAATTATATGACATGTCCTAGAATTTAAAACCGATTATTATGACATCGAAAAAAATCTGATCGGAAACAACTTTTCGTGCACCGAAAATTAACGCCGAAAAACCGAGTCGTCGGAATTGATTGAAAAAAAGTCAACACAACCCGGAATACACTTTAATTTAGTTAGTACGACAAACTTTCTCTTTTCATATCATTTTAAGTGTATTTTTATTTTGGAGTCAAAGTGAAATCTTCAGAAGATTTAGGGCTTTAACGTGATTTTCGGTACAGTAATCCAAAACCGAATCGATTGCAGGGAATGCTCCGTAGCCCAGATTTCTAAAAAAAATTATATGACATGTCCTAGAATTTAAAACCGATTATTATGACATCGAAAAAAATCTGATCGGAAACAACTTTTCGTGCACCGAAAATTAACGCCGAAAAACCGAGTCGTCGGAATTGATTGAAAAAAAGTCAACACAACCCGGAATACACTTTAATTTAGTTAGTACGACAAACTTTCTCTTTTCATATCATTTTAAGTGTATTTTTATTTTGGAGTCAAAGTGAAATCTTCAGAAGATTTAGGGCTTTAACGTGATTTTCGGTACAGTAATCCAAAACCGAATCGATTGCAGGGAATGCTCCGTAGCCCAGATTTCTAAAAAAAATTATATGACATGTCCTAGAATTTAAAACCGATTATTATGACATCGAAAAAAATCTGATCGGAAACAACTTTTCGTGCACCGAAAATTAACGCCGAAAAACCGAGTCGTCGGAATTGATTGAAAAAAAGTCAACACAACCCGGAATACACTTTAATTTAGTTAGTACGACAAACTTTCTCTTTTCATATCATTTTAAGTGTATTTTTATTTTGGAGTCAAAGTGAAATCTTCAGAAGATTTAGGGCTTTAACGTGATTTTCGGTACAGTAATCCAAAACCGAATCGATTGCAGGGAATGCTCCGTAGCCCAGATTTCTAAAAAAAATTATATGACATGTCCTAGAATTTAAAACCGATTATTATGACATCGAAAAAAATCTGATCGGAAACAACTTTTCGTGCACCGAAAATTAACGCCGAAAAACCGAGTCGTCGGAATTGATTGAAAAAAAGTCAACACAACCCGGAATACACTTTAATTTAGTTAGTACGACAAACTTTCTCTTTTCATATCATTTTAAGTGTATTTTTATTTTGGAGTCAAAGTGAAATCTTCAGAAGATTTAGGGCTTTAACGTGATTTTCGGTACAGTAATCCAAAACCGAATCGATTGCAGGGAATGCTCCGTAGCCCAGATTTCTAAAAAAAATTATATGACATGTCCTAGAATTTAAAACCGATTATTATGACATCGAAAAAAATCTGATCGGAAACAACTTTTCGTGCACCGAAAATTAACGCCGAAAAACCGAGTCGTCGGAATTGATTGAAAAAAAGTCAACACAACCCGGAATACACTTTAATTTAGTTAGTACGACAAACTTTCTCTTTTCATATCATTTTAAGTGTATTTTTATTTTGGAGTCAAAGTGAAATCTTCAGAAGATTTAGGGCTTTAACGTGATTTTCGGTACAGTAATCCAAAACCGAATCGATTGCAGGGAATGCTCCGTAGCCCAGATTTCTAAAAAAAATTATATGACATGTCCTAGAATTTAAAACCGATTATTATGACATCGAAAAAAATCTGATCGGAAACAACTTTTCGTGCACCGAAAATTAACGCCGAAAAACCGAGTCGTCGGAATTGATTGAAAAAAAGTCAACACAACCCGGAATACACTTTAATTTAGTTAGTACGACAAACTTTCTCTTTTCATATCATTTTAAGTGTATTTTTATTTTGGAGTCAAAGTGAAATCTTCAGAAGATTTAGGGCTTTAACGTGATTTTCGGTACAGTAATCCAAAACCGAATCGATTGCAGGGAATGCTCCGTAGCCCAGATTTCTAAAAAAAATTATATGACATGTCCTAGAATTTAAAACCGATTATTATGACATCGAAAAAAATCTGATCGGAAACAACTTTTCGTGCACCGAAAATTAACGCCGAAAAACCGAGTCGTCGGAATTGATTGAAAAAAAGTCAACACAACCCGGAATACACTTTAATTTAGTTAGTACGACAAACTTTCTCTTTTCATATCATTTTAAGTGTATTTTTATTTTGGAGTCAAAGTGAAATCTTCAGAAGATTTAGGGCTTTAACGTGATTTTCGGTACAGTAATCCAAAACCGAATCGATTGCAGGGAATGCTCCGTAGCCCAGATTTCTAAAAAAAATTATATGACATGTCCTAGAATTTAAAACCGATTATTATGACATCGAAAAAAATCTGATCGGAAACAACTTTTCGTGCACCGAAAATTAACGCCGAAAAACCGAGTCGTCGGAATTGATTGAAAAAAAGTCAACACAACCCGGAATACACTTTAATTTAGTTAGTACGACAAACTTTCTCTTTTCATATCATTTTAAGTGTATTTTTATTTTGGAGTCAAAGTGAAATCTTCAGAAGATTTAGGGCTTTAACGTGATTTTCGGTACAGTAATCCAAAACCGAATCGATTGCAGGGAATGCTCCGTAGCCCAGATTTCTAAAAAAAATTATATGACATGTCCTAGAATTTAAAACCGATTATTATGACATCGAAAAAAATCTGATCGGAAACAACTTTTCGTGCACCGAAAATTAACGCCGAAAAACCGAGTCGTCGGAATTGATTGAAAAAAAGTCAACACAACCCGGAATACACTTTAATTTAGTTAGTACGACAAACTTTCTCTTTTCATATCATTTTAAGTGTATTTTTATTTTGGAGTCAAAGTGAAATCTTCAGAAGATTTAGGGCTTTAACGTGATTTTCGGTACAGTAATCCAAAACCGAATCGATTGCAGGGAATGCTCCGTAGCCCAGATTTCTAAAAAAAATTATATGACATGTCCTAGAATTTAAAACCGATTATTATGACATCGAAAAAAATCTGATCGGAAACAACTTTTCGTGCACCGAAAATTAACGCCGAAAAACCGAGTCGTCGGAATTGATTGAAAAAAAGTCAACACAACCCGGAATACACTTTAATTTAGTTAGTACGACAAACTTTCTCTTTTCATATCATTTTAAGTGTATTTTTATTTTGGAGTCAAAGTGAAATCTTCAGAAGATTTAGGGCTTTAACGTGATTTTCGGTACAGTAATCCAAAACCGAATCGATTGCAGGGAATGCTCCGTAGCCCAGATTTCTAAAAAAAATTATATGACATGTCCTAGAATTTAAAACCGATTATTATGACATCGAAAAAAATCTGATCGGAAACAACTTTTCGTGCACCGAAAATTAACGCCGAAAAACCGAGTCGTCGGAATTGATTGAAAAAAAGTCAACACAACCCGGAATACACTTTAATTTAGTTAGTACGACAAACTTTCTCTTTTCATATCATTTTAAGTGTATTTTTATTTTGGAGTCAAAGTGAAATCTTCAGAAGATTTAGGGCTTTAACGTGATTTTCGGTACAGTAATCCAAAACCGAATCGATTGCAGGGAATGCTCCGTAGCCCAGATTTCTAAAAAAAATTATATGACATGTCCTAGAATTTAAAACCGATTATTATGACATCGAAAAAAATCTGATCGGAAACAACTTTTCGTGCACCGAAAATTAACGCCGAAAAACCGAGTCGTCGGAATTGATTGAAAAAAAGTCAACACAACCCGGAATACACTTTAATTTAGTTAGTACGACAAACTTTCTCTTTTCATATCATTTTAAGTGTATTTTTATTTTGGAGTCAAAGTGAAATCTTCAGAAGATTTAGGGCTTTAACGTGATTTTCGGTACAGTAATCCAAAACCGAATCGATTGCAGGGAATGCTCCGTAGCCCAGATTTCTAAAAAAAATTATATGACATGTCCTAGAATTTAAAACCGATTATTATGACATCGAAAAAAATCTGATCGGAAACAACTTTTCGTGCACCGAAAATTAACGCCGAAAAACCGAGTCGTCGGAATTGATTGAAAAAAAGTCAACACAACCCGGAATACACTTTAATTTAGTTAGTACGACAAACTTTCTCTTTTCATATCATTTTAAGTGTATTTTTATTTTGGAGTCAAAGTGAAATCTTCAGAAGATTTAGGGCTTTAACGTGATTTTCGGTACAGTAATCCAAAACCGAATCGATTGCAGGGAATGCTCCGTAGCCCAGATTTCTAAAAAAAATTATATGACATGTCCTAGAATTTAAAACCGATTATTATGACATCGAAAAAAATCTGATCGGAAACAACTTTTCGTGCACCGAAAATTAACGCCGAAAAACCGAGTCGTCGGAATTGATTGAAAAAAAGTCAACACAACCCGGAATACACTTTAATTTAGTTAGTACGACAAACTTTCTCTTTTCATATCATTTTAAGTGTATTTTTATTTTGGAGTCAAAGTGAAATCTTCAGAAGATTTAGGGCTTTAACGTGATTTTCGGTACAGTAATCCAAAACCGAATCGATTGCAGGGAATGCTCCGTAGCCCAGATTTCTAAAAAAAATTATATGACATGTCCTAGAATTTAAAACCGATTATTATGACATCGAAAAAAATCTGATCGGAAACAACTTTTCGTGCACCGAAAATTAACGCCGAAAAACCGAGTCGTCGGAATTGATTGAAAAAAAGTCAACACAACCCGGAATACACTTTAATTTAGTTAGTACGACAAACTTTCTCTTTTCATATCATTTTAAGTGTATTTTTATTTTGGAGTCAAAGTGAAATCTTCAGAAGATTTAGGGCTTTAACGTGATTTTCGGTACAGTAATCCAAAACCGAATCGATTGCAGGGAATGCTCCGTAGCCCAGATTTCTAAAAAAAATTATATGACATGTCCTAGAATTTAAAACCGATTATTATGACATCGAAAAAAATCTGATCGGAAACAACTTTTCGTGCACCGAAAATTAACGCCGAAAAACCGAGTCGTCGGAATTGATTGAAAAAAAGTCAACACAACCCGGAATACACTTTAATTTAGTTAGTACGACAAACTTTCTCTTTTCATATCATTTTAAGTGTATTTTTATTTTGGAGTCAAAGTGAAATCTTCAGAAGATTTAGGGCTTTAACGTGATTTTCGGTACAGTAATCCAAAACCGAATCGATTGCAGGGAATGCTCCGTAGCCCAGATTTCTAAAAAAAATTATATGACATGTCCTAGAATTTAAAACCGATTATTATGACATCGAAAAAAATCTGATCGGAAACAACTTTTCGTGCACCGAAAATTAACGCCGAAAAACCGAGTCGTCGGAATTGATTGAAAAAAAGTCAACACAACCCGGAATACACTTTAATTTAGTTAGTACGACAAACTTTCTCTTTTCATATCATTTTAAGTGTATTTTTATTTTGGAGTCAAAGTGAAATCTTCAGAAGATTTAGGGCTTTAACGTGATTTTCGGTACAGTAATCCAAAACCGAATCGATTGCAGGGAATGCTCCGTAGCCCAGATTTCTAAAAAAAATTATATGACATGTCCTAGAATTTAAAACCGATTATTATGACATCGAAAAAAATCTGATCGGAAACAACTTTTCGTGCACCGAAAATTAACGCCGAAAAACCGAGTCGTCGGAATTGATTGAAAAAAAGTCAACACAACCCGGAATACACTTTAATTTAGTTAGTACGACAAACTTTCTCTTTTCATATCATTTTAAGTGTATTTTTATTTTGGAGTCAAAGTGAAATCTTCAGAAGATTTAGGGCTTTAACGTGATTTTCGGTACAGTAATCCAAAACCGAATCGATTGCAGGGAATGCTCCGTAGCCCAGATTTCTAAAAAAAATTATATGACATGTCCTAGAATTTAAAACCGATTATTATGACATCGAAAAAAATCTGATCGGAAACAACTTTTCGTGCACCGAAAATTAACGCCGAAAAACCGAGTCGTCGGAATTGATTGAAAAAAAGTCAACACAACCCGGAATACACTTTAATTTAGTTAGTACGACAAACTTTCTCTTTTCATATCATTTTAAGTGTATTTTTATTTTGGAGTCAAAGTGAAATCTTCAGAAGATTTAGGGCTTTAACGTGATTTTCGGTACAGTAATCCAAAACCGAATCGATTGCAGGGAATGCTCCGTAGCCCAGATTTCTAAAAAAAATTATATGACATGTCCTAGAATTTAAAACCGATTATTATGACATCGAAAAAAATCTGATCGGAAACAACTTTTCGTGCACCGAAAATTAACGCCGAAAAACCGAGTCGTCGGAATTGATTGAAAAAAAGTCAACACAACCCGGAATACACTTTAATTTAGTTAGTACGACAAACTTTCTCTTTTCATATCATTTTAAGTGTATTTTTATTTTGGAGTCAAAGTGAAATCTTCAGAAGATTTAGGGCTTTAACGTGATTTTCGGTACAGTAATCCAAAACCGAATCGATTGCAGGGAATGCTCCGTAGCCCAGATTTCTAAAAAAAATTATATGACATGTCCTAGAATTTAAAACCGATTATTATGACATCGAAAAAAATCTGATCGGAAACAACTTTTCGTGCACCGAAAATTAACGCCGAAAAACCGAGTCGTCGGAATTGATTGAAAAAAAGTCAACACAACCCGGAATACACTTTAATTTAGTTAGTACGACAAACTTTCTCTTTTCATATCATTTTAAGTGTATTTTTATTTTGGAGTCAAAGTGAAATCTTCAGAAGATTTAGGGCTTTAACGTGATTTTCGGTACAGTAATCCAAAACCGAATCGATTGCAGGGAATGCTCCGTAGCCCAGATTTCTAAAAAAAATTATATGACATGTCCTAGAATTTAAAACCGATTATTATGACATCGAAAAAAATCTGATCGGAAACAACTTTTCGTGCACCGAAAATTAACGCCGAAAAACCGAGTCGTCGGAATTGATTGAAAAAAAGTCAACACAACCCGGAATACACTTTAATTTAGTTAGTACGACAAACTTTCTCTTTTCATATCATTTTAAGTGTATTTTTATTTTGGAGTCAAAGTGAAATCTTCAGAAGATTTAGGGCTTTAACGTGATTTTCGGTACAGTAATCCAAAACCGAATCGATTGCAGGGAATGCTCCGTAGCCCAGATTTCTAAAAAAAATTATATGACATGTCCTAGAATTTAAAACCGATTATTATGACATCGAAAAAAATCTGATCGGAAACAACTTTTCGTGCACCGAAAATTAACGCCGAAAAACCGAGTCGTCGGAATTGATTGAAAAAAAGTCAACACAACCCGGAATACACTTTAATTTAGTTAGTACGACAAACTTTCTCTTTTCATATCATTTTAAGTGTATTTTTATTTTGGAGTCAAAGTGAAATCTTCAGAAGATTTAGGGCTTTAACGTGATTTTCGGTACAGTAATCCAAAACCGAATCGATTGCAGGGAATGCTCCGTAGCCCAGATTTCTAAAAAAAATTATATGACATGTCCTAGAATTTAAAACCGATTATTATGACATCGAAAAAAATCTGATCGGAAACAACTTTTCGTGCACCGAAAATTAACGCCGAAAAACCGAGTCGTCGGAATTGATTGAAAAAAAGTCAACACAACCCGGAATACACTTTAATTTAGTTAGTACGACAAACTTTCTCTTTTCATATCATTTTAAGTGTATTTTTATTTTGGAGTCAAAGTGAAATCTTCAGAAGATTTAGGGCTTTAACGTGATTTTCGGTACAGTAATCCAAAACCGAATCGATTGCAGGGAATGCTCCGTAGCCCAGATTTCTAAAAAAAATTATATGACATGTCCTAGAATTTAAAACCGATTATTATGACATCGAAAAAAATCTGATCGGAAACAACTTTTCGTGCACCGAAAATTAACGCCGAAAAACCGAGTCGTCGGAATTGATTGAAAAAAAGTCAACACAACCCGGAATACACTTTAATTTAGTTAGTACGACAAACTTTCTCTTTTCATATCATTTTAAGTGTATTTTTATTTTGGAGTCAAAGTGAAATCTTCAGAAGATTTAGGGCTTTAACGTGATTTTCGGTACAGTAATCCAAAACCGAATCGATTGCAGGGAATGCTCCGTAGCCCAGATTTCTAAAAAAAATTATATGACATGTCCTAGAATTTAAAACCGATTATTATGACATCGAAAAAAATCTGATCGGAAACAACTTTTCGTGCACCGAAAATTAACGCCGAAAAACCGAGTCGTCGGAATTGATTGAAAAAAAGTCAACACAACCCGGAATACACTTTAATTTAGTTAGTACGACAAACTTTCTCTTTTCATATCATTTTAAGTGTATTTTTATTTTGGAGTCAAAGTGAAATCTTCAGAAGATTTAGGGCTTTAACGTGATTTTCGGTACAGTAATCCAAAACCGAATCGATTGCAGGGAATGCTCCGTAGCCCAGATTTCTAAAAAAAATTATATGACATGTCCTAGAATTTAAAACCGATTATTATGACATCGAAAAAAATCTGATCGGAAACAACTTTTCGTGCACCGAAAATTAACGCCGAAAAACCGAGTCGTCGGAATTGATTGAAAAAAAGTCAACACAACCCGGAATACACTTTAATTTAGTTAGTACGACAAACTTTCTCTTTTCATATCATTTTAAGTGTATTTTTATTTTGGAGTCAAAGTGAAATCTTCAGAAGATTTAGGGCTTTAACGTGATTTTCGGTACAGTAATCCAAAACCGAATCGATTGCAGGGAATGCTCCGTAGCCCAGATTTCTAAAAAAAATTATATGACATGTCCTAGAATTTAAAACCGATTATTATGACATCGAAAAAAATCTGATCGGAAACAACTTTTCGTGCACCGAAAATTAACGCCGAAAAACCGAGTCGTCGGAATTGATTGAAAAAAAGTCAACACAACCCGGAATACACTTTAATTTAGTTAGTACGACAAACTTTCTCTTTTCATATCATTTTAAGTGTATTTTTATTTTGGAGTCAAAGTGAAATCTTCAGAAGATTTAGGGCTTTAACGTGATTTTCGGTACAGTAATCCAAAACCGAATCGATTGCAGGGAATGCTCCGTAGCCCAGATTTCTAAAAAAAATTATATGACATGTCCTAGAATTTAAAACCGATTATTATGACATCGAAAAAAATCTGATCGGAAACAACTTTTCGTGCACCGAAAATTAACGCCGAAAAACCGAGTCGTCGGAATTGATTGAAAAAAAGTCAACACAACCCGGAATACACTTTAATTTAGTTAGTACGACAAACTTTCTCTTTTCATATCATTTTAAGTGTATTTTTATTTTGGAGTCAAAGTGAAATCTTCAGAAGATTTAGGGCTTTAACGTGATTTTCGGTACAGTAATCCAAAACCGAATCGATTGCAGGGAATGCTCCGTAGCCCAGATTTCTAAAAAAAATTATATGACATGTCCTAGAATTTAAAACCGATTATTATGACATCGAAAAAAATCTGATCGGAAACAACTTTTCGTGCACCGAAAATTAACGCCGAAAAACCGAGTCGTCGGAATTGATTGAAAAAAAGTCAACACAACCCGGAATACACTTTAATTTAGTTAGTACGACAAACTTTCTCTTTTCATATCATTTTAAGTGTATTTTTATTTTGGAGTCAAAGTGAAATCTTCAGAAGATTTAGGGCTTTAACGTGATTTTCGGTACAGTAATCCAAAACCGAATCGATTGCAGGGAATGCTCCGTAGCCCAGATTTCTAAAAAAAATTATATGACATGTCCTAGAATTTAAAACCGATTATTATGACATCGAAAAAAATCTGATCGGAAACAACTTTTCGTGCACCGAAAATTAACGCCGAAAAACCGAGTCGTCGGAATTGATTGAAAAAAAGTCAACACAACCCGGAATACACTTTAATTTAGTTAGTACGACAAACTTTCTCTTTTCATATCATTTTAAGTGTATTTTTATTTTGGAGTCAAAGTGAAATCTTCAGAAGATTTAGGGCTTTAACGTGATTTTCGGTACAGTAATCCAAAACCGAATCGATTGCAGGGAATGCTCCGTAGCCCAGATTTCTAAAAAAAATTATATGACATGTCCTAGAATTTAAAACCGATTATTATGACATCGAAAAAAATCTGATCGGAAACAACTTTTCGTGCACCGAAAATTAACGCCGAAAAACCGAGTCGTCGGAATTGATTGAAAAAAAGTCAACACAACCCGGAATACACTTTAATTTAGTTAGTACGACAAACTTTCTCTTTTCATATCATTTTAAGTGTATTTTTATTTTGGAGTCAAAGTGAAATCTTCAGAAGATTTAGGGCTTTAACGTGATTTTCGGTACAGTAATCCAAAACCGAATCGATTGCAGGGAATGCTCCGTAGCCCAGATTTCTAAAAAAAATTATATGACATGTCCTAGAATTTAAAACCGATTATTATGACATCGAAAAAAATCTGATCGGAAACAACTTTTCGTGCACCGAAAATTAACGCCGAAAAACCGAGTCGTCGGAATTGATTGAAAAAAAGTCAACACAACCCGGAATACACTTTAATTTAGTTAGTACGACAAACTTTCTCTTTTCATATCATTTTAAGTGTATTTTTATTTTGGAGTCAAAGTGAAATCTTCAGAAGATTTAGGGCTTTAACGTGATTTTCGGTACAGTAATCCAAAACCGAATCGATTGCAGGGAATGCTCCGTAGCCCAGATTTCTAAAAAAAATTATATGACATGTCCTAGAATTTAAAACCGATTATTATGACATCGAAAAAAATCTGATCGGAAACAACTTTTCGTGCACCGAAAATTAACGCCGAAAAACCGAGTCGTCGGAATTGATTGAAAAAAAGTCAACACAACCCGGAATACACTTTAATTTAGTTAGTACGACAAACTTTCTCTTTTCATATCATTTTAAGTGTATTTTTATTTTGGAGTCAAAGTGAAATCTTCAGAAGATTTAGGGCTTTAACGTGATTTTCGGTACAGTAATCCAAAACCGAATCGATTGCAGGGAATGCTCCGTAGCCCAGATTTCTAAAAAAAATTATATGACATGTCCTAGAATTTAAAACCGATTATTATGACATCGAAAAAAATCTGATCGGAAACAACTTTTCGTGCACCGAAAATTAACGCCGAAAAACCGAGTCGTCGGAATTGATTGAAAAAAAGTCAACACAACCCGGAATACACTTTAATTTAGTTAGTACGACAAACTTTCTCTTTTCATATCATTTTAAGTGTATTTTTATTTTGGAGTCAAAGTGAAATCTTCAGAAGATTTAGGGCTTTAACGTGATTTTCGGTACAGTAATCCAAAACCGAATCGATTGCAGGGAATGCTCCGTAGCCCAGATTTCTAAAAAAAATTATATGACATGTCCTAGAATTTAAAACCGATTATTATGACATCGAAAAAAATCTGATCGGAAACAACTTTTCGTGCACCGAAAATTAACGCCGAAAAACCGAGTCGTCGGAATTGATTGAAAAAAAGTCAACACAACCCGGAATACACTTTAATTTAGTTAGTACGACAAACTTTCTCTTTTCATATCATTTTAAGTGTATTTTTATTTTGGAGTCAAAGTGAAATCTTCAGAAGATTTAGGGCTTTAACGTGATTTTCGGTACAGTAATCCAAAACCGAATCGATTGCAGGGAATGCTCCGTAGCCCAGATTTCTAAAAAAAATTATATGACATGTCCTAGAATTTAAAACCGATTATTATGACATCGAAAAAAATCTGATCGGAAACAACTTTTCGTGCACCGAAAATTAACGCCGAAAAACCGAGTCGTCGGAATTGATTGAAAAAAAGTCAACACAACCCGGAATACACTTTAATTTAGTTAGTACGACAAACTTTCTCTTTTCATATCATTTTAAGTGTATTTTTATTTTGGAGTCAAAGTGAAATCTTCAGAAGATTTAGGGCTTTAACGTGATTTTCGGTACAGTAATCCAAAACCGAATCGATTGCAGGGAATGCTCCGTAGCCCAGATTTCTAAAAAAAATTATATGACATGTCCTAGAATTTAAAACCGATTATTATGACATCGAAAAAAATCTGATCGGAAACAACTTTTCGTGCACCGAAAATTAACGCCGAAAAACCGAGTCGTCGGAATTGATTGAAAAAAAGTCAACACAACCCGGAATACACTTTAATTTAGTTAGTACGACAAACTTTCTCTTTTCATATCATTTTAAGTGTATTTTTATTTTGGAGTCAAAGTGAAATCTTCAGAAGATTTAGGGCTTTAACGTGATTTTCGGTACAGTAATCCAAAACCGAATCGATTGCAGGGAATGCTCCGTAGCCCAGATTTCTAAAAAAAATTATATGACATGTCCTAGAATTTAAAACCGATTATTATGACATCGAAAAAAATCTGATCGGAAACAACTTTTCGTGCACCGAAAATTAACGCCGAAAAACCGAGTCGTCGGAATTGATTGAAAAAAAGTCAACACAACCCGGAATACACTTTAATTTAGTTAGTACGACAAACTTTCTCTTTTCATATCATTTTAAGTGTATTTTTATTTTGGAGTCAAAGTGAAATCTTCAGAAGATTTAGGGCTTTAACGTGATTTTCGGTACAGTAATCCAAAACCGAATCGATTGCAGGGAATGCTCCGTAGCCCAGATTTCTAAAAAAAATTATATGACATGTCCTAGAATTTAAAACCGATTATTATGACATCGAAAAAAATCTGATCGGAAACAACTTTTCGTGCACCGAAAATTAACGCCGAAAAACCGAGTCGTCGGAATTGATTGAAAAAAAGTCAACACAACCCGGAATACACTTTAATTTAGTTAGTACGACAAACTTTCTCTTTTCATATCATTTTAAGTGTATTTTTATTTTGGAGTCAAAGTGAAATCTTCAGAAGATTTAGGGCTTTAACGTGATTTTCGGTACAGTAATCCAAAACCGAATCGATTGCAGGGAATGCTCCGTAGCCCAGATTTCTAAAAAAAATTATATGACATGTCCTAGAATTTAAAACCGATTATTATGACATCGAAAAAAATCTGATCGGAAACAACTTTTCGTGCACCGAAAATTAACGCCGAAAAACCGAGTCGTCGGAATTGATTGAAAAAAAGTCAACACAACCCGGAATACACTTTAATTTAGTTAGTACGACAAACTTTCTCTTTTCATATCATTTTAAGTGTATTTTTATTTTGGAGTCAAAGTGAAATCTTCAGAAGATTTAGGGCTTTAACGTGATTTTCGGTACAGTAATCCAAAACCGAATCGATTGCAGGGAATGCTCCGTAGCCCAGATTTCTAAAAAAAATTATATGACATGTCCTAGAATTTAAAACCGATTATTATGACATCGAAAAAAATCTGATCGGAAACAACTTTTCGTGCACCGAAAATTAACGCCGAAAAACCGAGTCGTCGGAATTGATTGAAAAAAAGTCAACACAACCCGGAATACACTTTAATTTAGTTAGTACGACAAACTTTCTCTTTTCATATCATTTTAAGTGTATTTTTATTTTGGAGTCAAAGTGAAATCTTCAGAAGATTTAGGGCTTTAACGTGATTTTCGGTACAGTAATCCAAAACCGAATCGATTGCAGGGAATGCTCCGTAGCCCAGATTTCTAAAAAAAATTATATGACATGTCCTAGAATTTAAAACCGATTATTATGACATCGAAAAAAATCTGATCGGAAACAACTTTTCGTGCACCGAAAATTAACGCCGAAAAACCGAGTCGTCGGAATTGATTGAAAAAAAGTCAACACAACCCGGAATACACTTTAATTTAGTTAGTACGACAAACTTTCTCTTTTCATATCATTTTAAGTGTATTTTTATTTTGGAGTCAAAGTGAAATCTTCAGAAGATTTAGGGCTTTAACGTGATTTTCGGTACAGTAATCCAAAACCGAATCGATTGCAGGGAATGCTCCGTAGCCCAGATTTCTAAAAAAAATTATATGACATGTCCTAGAATTTAAAACCGATTATTATGACATCGAAAAAAATCTGATCGGAAACAACTTTTCGTGCACCGAAAATTAACGCCGAAAAACCGAGTCGTCGGAATTGATTGAAAAAAAGTCAACACAACCCGGAATACACTTTAATTTAGTTAGTACGACAAACTTTCTCTTTTCATATCATTTTAAGTGTATTTTTATTTTGGAGTCAAAGTGAAATCTTCAGAAGATTTAGGGCTTTAACGTGATTTTCGGTACAGTAATCCAAAACCGAATCGATTGCAGGGAATGCTCCGTAGCCCAGATTTCTAAAAAAAATTATATGACATGTCCTAGAATTTAAAACCGATTATTATGACATCGAAAAAAATCTGATCGGAAACAACTTTTCGTGCACCGAAAATTAACGCCGAAAAACCGAGTCGTCGGAATTGATTGAAAAAAAGTCAACACAACCCGGAATACACTTTAATTTAGTTAGTACGACAAACTTTCTCTTTTCATATCATTTTAAGTGTATTTTTATTTTGGAGTCAAAGTGAAATCTTCAGAAGATTTAGGGCTTTAACGTGATTTTCGGTACAGTAATCCAAAACCGAATCGATTGCAGGGAATGCTCCGTAGCCCAGATTTCTAAAAAAAATTATATGACATGTCCTAGAATTTAAAACCGATTATTATGACATCGAAAAAAATCTGATCGGAAACAACTTTTCGTGCACCGAAAATTAACGCCGAAAAACCGAGTCGTCGGAATTGATTGAAAAAAAGTCAACACAACCCGGAATACACTTTAATTTAGTTAGTACGACAAACTTTCTCTTTTCATATCATTTTAAGTGTATTTTTATTTTGGAGTCAAAGTGAAATCTTCAGAAGATTTAGGGCTTTAACGTGATTTTCGGTACAGTAATCCAAAACCGAATCGATTGCAGGGAATGCTCCGTAGCCCAGATTTCTAAAAAAAATTATATGACATGTCCTAGAATTTAAAACCGATTATTATGACATCGAAAAAAATCTGATCGGAAACAACTTTTCGTGCACCGAAAATTAACGCCGAAAAACCGAGTCGTCGGAATTGATTGAAAAAAAGTCAACACAACCCGGAATACACTTTAATTTAGTTAGTACGACAAACTTTCTCTTTTCATATCATTTTAAGTGTATTTTTATTTTGGAGTCAAAGTGAAATCTTCAGAAGATTTAGGGCTTTAACGTGATTTTCGGTACAGTAATCCAAAACCGAATCGATTGCAGGGAATGCTCCGTAGCCCAGATTTCTAAAAAAAATTATATGACATGTCCTAGAATTTAAAACCGATTATTATGACATCGAAAAAAATCTGATCGGAAACAACTTTTCGTGCACCGAAAATTAACGCCGAAAAACCGAGTCGTCGGAATTGATTGAAAAAAAGTCAACACAACCCGGAATACACTTTAATTTAGTTAGTACGACAAACTTTCTCTTTTCATATCATTTTAAGTGTATTTTTATTTTGGAGTCAAAGTGAAATCTTCAGAAGATTTAGGGCTTTAACGTGATTTTCGGTACAGTAATCCAAAACCGAATCGATTGCAGGGAATGCTCCGTAGCCCAGATTTCTAAAAAAAATTATATGACATGTCCTAGAATTTAAAACCGATTATTATGACATCGAAAAAAATCTGATCGGAAACAACTTTTCGTGCACCGAAAATTAACGCCGAAAAACCGAGTCGTCGGAATTGATTGAAAAAAAGTCAACACAACCCGGAATACACTTTAATTTAGTTAGTACGACAAACTTTCTCTTTTCATATCATTTTAAGTGTATTTTTATTTTGGAGTCAAAGTGAAATCTTCAGAAGATTTAGGGCTTTAACGTGATTTTCGGTACAGTAATCCAAAACCGAATCGATTGCAGGGAATGCTCCGTAGCCCAGATTTCTAAAAAAAATTATATGACATGTCCTAGAATTTAAAACCGATTATTATGACATCGAAAAAAATCTGATCGGAAACAACTTTTCGTGCACCGAAAATTAACGCCGAAAAACCGAGTCGTCGGAATTGATTGAAAAAAAGTCAACACAACCCGGAATACACTTTAATTTAGTTAGTACGACAAACTTTCTCTTTTCATATCATTTTAAGTGTATTTTTATTTTGGAGTCAAAGTGAAATCTTCAGAAGATTTAGGGCTTTAACGTGATTTTCGGTACAGTAATCCAAAACCGAATCGATTGCAGGGAATGCTCCGTAGCCCAGATTTCTAAAAAAAATTATATGACATGTCCTAGAATTTAAAACCGATTATTATGACATCGAAAAAAATCTGATCGGAAACAACTTTTCGTGCACCGAAAATTAACGCCGAAAAACCGAGTCGTCGGAATTGATTGAAAAAAAGTCAACACAACCCGGAATACACTTTAATTTAGTTAGTACGACAAACTTTCTCTTTTCATATCATTTTAAGTGTATTTTTATTTTGGAGTCAAAGTGAAATCTTCAGAAGATTTAGGGCTTTAACGTGATTTTCGGTACAGTAATCCAAAACCGAATCGATTGCAGGGAATGCTCCGTAGCCCAGATTTCTAAAAAAAATTATATGACATGTCCTAGAATTTAAAACCGATTATTATGACATCGAAAAAAATCTGATCGGAAACAACTTTTCGTGCACCGAAAATTAACGCCGAAAAACCGAGTCGTCGGAATTGATTGAAAAAAAGTCAACACAACCCGGAATACACTTTAATTTAGTTAGTACGACAAACTTTCTCTTTTCATATCATTTTAAGTGTATTTTTATTTTGGAGTCAAAGTGAAATCTTCAGAAGATTTAGGGCTTTAACGTGATTTTCGGTACAGTAATCCAAAACCGAATCGATTGCAGGGAATGCTCCGTAGCCCAGATTTCTAAAAAAAATTATATGACATGTCCTAGAATTTAAAACCGATTATTATGACATCGAAAAAAATCTGATCGGAAACAACTTTTCGTGCACCGAAAATTAACGCCGAAAAACCGAGTCGTCGGAATTGATTGAAAAAAAGTCAACACAACCCGGAATACACTTTAATTTAGTTAGTACGACAAACTTTCTCTTTTCATATCATTTTAAGTGTATTTTTATTTTGGAGTCAAAGTGAAATCTTCAGAAGATTTAGGGCTTTAACGTGATTTTCGGTACAGTAATCCAAAACCGAATCGATTGCAGGGAATGCTCCGTAGCCCAGATTTCTAAAAAAAATTATATGACATGTCCTAGAATTTAAAACCGATTATTATGACATCGAAAAAAATCTGATCGGAAACAACTTTTCGTGCACCGAAAATTAACGCCGAAAAACCGAGTCGTCGGAATTGATTGAAAAAAAGTCAACACAACCCGGAATACACTTTAATTTAGTTAGTACGACAAACTTTCTCTTTTCATATCATTTTAAGTGTATTTTTATTTTGGAGTCAAAGTGAAATCTTCAGAAGATTTAGGGCTTTAACGTGATTTTCGGTACAGTAATCCAAAACCGAATCGATTGCAGGGAATGCTCCGTAGCCCAGATTTCTAAAAAAAATTATATGACATGTCCTAGAATTTAAAACCGATTATTATGACATCGAAAAAAATCTGATCGGAAACAACTTTTCGTGCACCGAAAATTAACGCCGAAAAACCGAGTCGTCGGAATTGATTGAAAAAAAGTCAACACAACCCGGAATACACTTTAATTTAGTTAGTACGACAAACTTTCTCTTTTCATATCATTTTAAGTGTATTTTTATTTTGGAGTCAAAGTGAAATCTTCAGAAGATTTAGGGCTTTAACGTGATTTTCGGTACAGTAATCCAAAACCGAATCGATTGCAGGGAATGCTCCGTAGCCCAGATTTCTAAAAAAAATTATATGACATGTCCTAGAATTTAAAACCGATTATTATGACATCGAAAAAAATCTGATCGGAAACAACTTTTCGTGCACCGAAAATTAACGCCGAAAAACCGAGTCGTCGGAATTGATTGAAAAAAAGTCAACACAACCCGGAATACACTTTAATTTAGTTAGTACGACAAACTTTCTCTTTTCATATCATTTTAAGTGTATTTTTATTTTGGAGTCAAAGTGAAATCTTCAGAAGATTTAGGGCTTTAACGTGATTTTCGGTACAGTAATCCAAAACCGAATCGATTGCAGGGAATGCTCCGTAGCCCAGATTTCTAAAAAAAATTATATGACATGTCCTAGAATTTAAAACCGATTATTATGACATCGAAAAAAATCTGATCGGAAACAACTTTTCGTGCACCGAAAATTAACGCCGAAAAACCGAGTCGTCGGAATTGATTGAAAAAAAGTCAACACAACCCGGAATACACTTTAATTTAGTTAGTACGACAAACTTTCTCTTTTCATATCATTTTAAGTGTATTTTTATTTTGGAGTCAAAGTGAAATCTTCAGAAGATTTAGGGCTTTAACGTGATTTTCGGTACAGTAATCCAAAACCGAATCGATTGCAGGGAATGCTCCGTAGCCCAGATTTCTAAAAAAAATTATATGACATGTCCTAGAATTTAAAACCGATTATTATGACATCGAAAAAAATCTGATCGGAAACAACTTTTCGTGCACCGAAAATTAACGCCGAAAAACCGAGTCGTCGGAATTGATTGAAAAAAAGTCAACACAACCCGGAATACACTTTAATTTAGTTAGTACGACAAACTTTCTCTTTTCATATCATTTTAAGTGTATTTTTATTTTGGAGTCAAAGTGAAATCTTCAGAAGATTTAGGGCTTTAACGTGATTTTCGGTACAGTAATCCAAAACCGAATCGATTGCAGGGAATGCTCCGTAGCCCAGATTTCTAAAAAAAATTATATGACATGTCCTAGAATTTAAAACCGATTATTATGACATCGAAAAAAATCTGATCGGAAACAACTTTTCGTGCACCGAAAATTAACGCCGAAAAACCGAGTCGTCGGAATTGATTGAAAAAAAGTCAACACAACCCGGAATACACTTTAATTTAGTTAGTACGACAAACTTTCTCTTTTCATATCATTTTAAGTGTATTTTTATTTTGGAGTCAAAGTGAAATCTTCAGAAGATTTAGGGCTTTAACGTGATTTTCGGTACAGTAATCCAAAACCGAATCGATTGCAGGGAATGCTCCGTAGCCCAGATTTCTAAAAAAAATTATATGACATGTCCTAGAATTTAAAACCGATTATTATGACATCGAAAAAAATCTGATCGGAAACAACTTTTCGTGCACCGAAAATTAACGCCGAAAAACCGAGTCGTCGGAATTGATTGAAAAAAAGTCAACACAACCCGGAATACACTTTAATTTAGTTAGTACGACAAACTTTCTCTTTTCATATCATTTTAAGTGTATTTTTATTTTGGAGTCAAAGTGAAATCTTCAGAAGATTTAGGGCTTTAACGTGATTTTCGGTACAGTAATCCAAAACCGAATCGATTGCAGGGAATGCTCCGTAGCCCAGATTTCTAAAAAAAATTATATGACATGTCCTAGAATTTAAAACCGATTATTATGACATCGAAAAAAATCTGATCGGAAACAACTTTTCGTGCACCGAAAATTAACGCCGAAAAACCGAGTCGTCGGAATTGATTGAAAAAAAGTCAACACAACCCGGAATACACTTTAATTTAGTTAGTACGACAAACTTTCTCTTTTCATATCATTTTAAGTGTATTTTTATTTTGGAGTCAAAGTGAAATCTTCAGAAGATTTAGGGCTTTAACGTGATTTTCGGTACAGTAATCCAAAACCGAATCGATTGCAGGGAATGCTCCGTAGCCCAGATTTCTAAAAAAAATTATATGACATGTCCTAGAATTTAAAACCGATTATTATGACATCGAAAAAAATCTGATCGGAAACAACTTTTCGTGCACCGAAAATTAACGCCGAAAAACCGAGTCGTCGGAATTGATTGAAAAAAAGTCAACACAACCCGGAATACACTTTAATTTAGTTAGTACGACAAACTTTCTCTTTTCATATCATTTTAAGTGTATTTTTATTTTGGAGTCAAAGTGAAATCTTCAGAAGATTTAGGGCTTTAACGTGATTTTCGGTACAGTAATCCAAAACCGAATCGATTGCAGGGAATGCTCCGTAGCCCAGATTTCTAAAAAAAATTATATGACATGTCCTAGAATTTAAAACCGATTATTATGACATCGAAAAAAATCTGATCGGAAACAACTTTTCGTGCACCGAAAATTAACGCCGAAAAACCGAGTCGTCGGAATTGATTGAAAAAAAGTCAACACAACCCGGAATACACTTTAATTTAGTTAGTACGACAAACTTTCTCTTTTCATATCATTTTAAGTGTATTTTTATTTTGGAGTCAAAGTGAAATCTTCAGAAGATTTAGGGCTTTAACGTGATTTTCGGTACAGTAATCCAAAACCGAATCGATTGCAGGGAATGCTCCGTAGCCCAGATTTCTAAAAAAAATTATATGACATGTCCTAGAATTTAAAACCGATTATTATGACATCGAAAAAAATCTGATCGGAAACAACTTTTCGTGCACCGAAAATTAACGCCGAAAAACCGAGTCGTCGGAATTGATTGAAAAAAAGTCAACACAACCCGGAATACACTTTAATTTAGTTAGTACGACAAACTTTCTCTTTTCATATCATTTTAAGTGTATTTTTATTTTGGAGTCAAAGTGAAATCTTCAGAAGATTTAGGGCTTTAACGTGATTTTCGGTACAGTAATCCAAAACCGAATCGATTGCAGGGAATGCTCCGTAGCCCAGATTTCTAAAAAAAATTATATGACATGTCCTAGAATTTAAAACCGATTATTATGACATCGAAAAAAATCTGATCGGAAACAACTTTTCGTGCACCGAAAATTAACGCCGAAAAACCGAGTCGTCGGAATTGATTGAAAAAAAGTCAACACAACCCGGAATACACTTTAATTTAGTTAGTACGACAAACTTTCTCTTTTCATATCATTTTAAGTGTATTTTTATTTTGGAGTCAAAGTGAAATCTTCAGAAGATTTAGGGCTTTAACGTGATTTTCGGTACAGTAATCCAAAACCGAATCGATTGCAGGGAATGCTCCGTAGCCCAGATTTCTAAAAAAAATTATATGACATGTCCTAGAATTTAAAACCGATTATTATGACATCGAAAAAAATCTGATCGGAAACAACTTTTCGTGCACCGAAAATTAACGCCGAAAAACCGAGTCGTCGGAATTGATTGAAAAAAAGTCAACACAACCCGGAATACACTTTAATTTAGTTAGTACGACAAACTTTCTCTTTTCATATCATTTTAAGTGTATTTTTATTTTGGAGTCAAAGTGAAATCTTCAGAAGATTTAGGGCTTTAACGTGATTTTCGGTACAGTAATCCAAAACCGAATCGATTGCAGGGAATGCTCCGTAGCCCAGATTTCTAAAAAAAATTATATGACATGTCCTAGAATTTAAAACCGATTATTATGACATCGAAAAAAATCTGATCGGAAACAACTTTTCGTGCACCGAAAATTAACGCCGAAAAACCGAGTCGTCGGAATTGATTGAAAAAAAGTCAACACAACCCGGAATACACTTTAATTTAGTTAGTACGACAAACTTTCTCTTTTCATATCATTTTAAGTGTATTTTTATTTTGGAGTCAAAGTGAAATCTTCAGAAGATTTAGGGCTTTAACGTGATTTTCGGTACAGTAATCCAAAACCGAATCGATTGCAGGGAATGCTCCGTAGCCCAGATTTCTAAAAAAAATTATATGACATGTCCTAGAATTTAAAACCGATTATTATGACATCGAAAAAAATCTGATCGGAAACAACTTTTCGTGCACCGAAAATTAACGCCGAAAAACCGAGTCGTCGGAATTGATTGAAAAAAAGTCAACACAACCCGGAATACACTTTAATTTAGTTAGTACGACAAACTTTCTCTTTTCATATCATTTTAAGTGTATTTTTATTTTGGAGTCAAAGTGAAATCTTCAGAAGATTTAGGGCTTTAACGTGATTTTCGGTACAGTAATCCAAAACCGAATCGATTGCAGGGAATGCTCCGTAGCCCAGATTTCTAAAAAAAATTATATGACATGTCCTAGAATTTAAAACCGATTATTATGACATCGAAAAAAATCTGATCGGAAACAACTTTTCGTGCACCGAAAATTAACGCCGAAAAACCGAGTCGTCGGAATTGATTGAAAAAAAGTCAACACAACCCGGAATACACTTTAATTTAGTTAGTACGACAAACTTTCTCTTTTCATATCATTTTAAGTGTATTTTTATTTTGGAGTCAAAGTGAAATCTTCAGAAGATTTAGGGCTTTAACGTGATTTTCGGTACAGTAATCCAAAACCGAATCGATTGCAGGGAATGCTCCGTAGCCCAGATTTCTAAAAAAAATTATATGACATGTCCTAGAATTTAAAACCGATTATTATGACATCGAAAAAAATCTGATCGGAAACAACTTTTCGTGCACCGAAAATTAACGCCGAAAAACCGAGTCGTCGGAATTGATTGAAAAAAAGTCAACACAACCCGGAATACACTTTAATTTAGTTAGTACGACAAACTTTCTCTTTTCATATCATTTTAAGTGTATTTTTATTTTGGAGTCAAAGTGAAATCTTCAGAAGATTTAGGGCTTTAACGTGATTTTCGGTACAGTAATCCAAAACCGAATCGATTGCAGGGAATGCTCCGTAGCCCAGATTTCTAAAAAAAATTATATGACATGTCCTAGAATTTAAAACCGATTATTATGACATCGAAAAAAATCTGATCGGAAACAACTTTTCGTGCACCGAAAATTAACGCCGAAAAACCGAGTCGTCGGAATTGATTGAAAAAAAGTCAACACAACCCGGAATACACTTTAATTTAGTTAGTACGACAAACTTTCTCTTTTCATATCATTTTAAGTGTATTTTTATTTTGGAGTCAAAGTGAAATCTTCAGAAGATTTAGGGCTTTAACGTGATTTTCGGTACAGTAATCCAAAACCGAATCGATTGCAGGGAATGCTCCGTAGCCCAGATTTCTAAAAAAAATTATATGACATGTCCTAGAATTTAAAACCGATTATTATGACATCGAAAAAAATCTGATCGGAAACAACTTTTCGTGCACCGAAAATTAACGCCGAAAAACCGAGTCGTCGGAATTGATTGAAAAAAAGTCAACACAACCCGGAATACACTTTAATTTAGTTAGTACGACAAACTTTCTCTTTTCATATCATTTTAAGTGTATTTTTATTTTGGAGTCAAAGTGAAATCTTCAGAAGATTTAGGGCTTTAACGTGATTTTCGGTACAGTAATCCAAAACCGAATCGATTGCAGGGAATGCTCCGTAGCCCAGATTTCTAAAAAAAATTATATGACATGTCCTAGAATTTAAAACCGATTATTATGACATCGAAAAAAATCTGATCGGAAACAACTTTTCGTGCACCGAAAATTAACGCCGAAAAACCGAGTCGTCGGAATTGATTGAAAAAAAGTCAACACAACCCGGAATACACTTTAATTTAGTTAGTACGACAAACTTTCTCTTTTCATATCATTTTAAGTGTATTTTTATTTTGGAGTCAAAGTGAAATCTTCAGAAGATTTAGGGCTTTAACGTGATT
This sequence comes from Diospyros lotus, assembly GCF_014633365.1. Taxonomy (NCBI): domain Eukaryota; kingdom Viridiplantae; phylum Streptophyta; class Magnoliopsida; order Ericales; family Ebenaceae; genus Diospyros; species Diospyros lotus. Next base: position 498,958 of record NC_068338.1, read on the forward strand.
TTCGGTACAGTAATCCAAAACCGAATCGATTGCAGGGAATGCTCCGTAGCCCAGATTTCTAAAAAAAATTATATGACATGTCCTAGAATTTAAAACCGATTATTATGACATCGAAAAAAATCTGATCGGAAACAACTTTTCGTGCACCGAAAATTAACGCCGAAAAACCGAGTCGTCGGAATTGATTGAAAAAAAGTCAACACAACCCGGAATACACTTTAATTTAGTTAGTACGACAAACTTTCTCTTTTCATATCATTTTAAGTGTATTTTTATTTTGGAGTCAAAGTGAAATCTTCAGAAGATTTAGGGCTTTAACGTGATTTTCGGTACAGTAATCCAAAACCGAATCGATTGCAGGGAATGCTCCGTAGCCCAGATTTCTAAAAAAAATTATATGACATGTCCTAGAATTTAAAACCGATTATTATGACATCGAAAAAAATCTGATCGGAAACAACTTTTCGTGCACCGAAAATTAACGCCGAAAAACCGAGTCGTCGGAATTGATTGAAAAAAAGTCAACACAACCCGGAATACACTTTAATTTAGTTAGTACGACAAACTTTCTCTTTTCATATCATTTTAAGTGTATTTTTATTTTGGAGTCAAAGTGAAATCTTCAGAAGATTTAGGGCTTTAACGTGATTTTCGGTACAGTAATCCAAAACCGAATCGATTGCAGGGAATGCTCCGTAGCCCAGATTTCTAAAAAAAATTATATGACATGTCCTAGAATTTAAAACCGATTATTATGACATCGAAAAAAATCTGATCGGAAACAACTTTTCGTGCACCGAAAATTAACGCCGAAAAACCGAGTCGTCGGAATTGATTGAAAAAAAGTCAACACAACCCGGAATACACTTTAATTTAGTTAGTACGACAAACTTTCTCTTTTCATATCATTTTAAGTGTATTTTTATTTTGGAGTCAAAGTGAAATCTTCAGAAGATTTAGGGCTTTAACGTGATTTTCGGTACAGTAATCCAAAACCGAATCGATTGCAGGGAATGCTCCGTAGCCCAGATTTCTAAAAAAAATTATATGACATGTCCTAGAATTTAAAACCGATTATTATGACATCGAAAAAAATCTGATCGGAAACAACTTTTCGTGCACCGAAAATTAACGCCGAAAAACCGAGTCGTCGGAATTGATTGAAAAAAAGTCAACACAACCCGGAATACACTTTAATTTAGTTAGTACGACAAACTTTCTCTTTTCATATCATTTTAAGTGTATTTTTATTTTGGAGTCAAAGTGAAATCTTCAGAAGATTTAGGGCTTTAACGTGATTTTCGGTACAGTAATCCAAAACCGAATCGATTGCAGGGAATGCTCCGTAGCCCAGATTTCTAAAAAAAATTATATGACATGTCCTAGAATTTAAAACCGATTATTATGACATCGAAAAAAATCTGATCGGAAACAACTTTTCGTGCACCGAAAATTAACGCCGAAAAACCGAGTCGTCGGAATTGATTGAAAAAAAGTCAACACAACCCGGAATACACTTTAATTTAGTTAGTACGACAAACTTTCTCTTTTCATATCATTTTAAGTGTATTTTTATTTTGGAGTCAAAGTGAAATCTTCAGAAGATTTAGGGCTTTAACGTGATTTTCGGTACAGTAATCCAAAACCGAATCGATTGCAGGGAATGCTCCGTAGCCCAGATTTCTAAAAAAAATTATATGACATGTCCTAGAATTTAAAACCGATTATTATGACATCGAAAAAAATCTGATCGGAAACAACTTTTCGTGCACCGAAAATTAACGCCGAAAAACCGAGTCGTCGGAATTGATTGAAAAAAAGTCAACACAACCCGGAATACACTTTAATTTAGTTAGTACGACAAACTTTCTCTTTTCATATCATTTTAAGTGTATTTTTATTTTGGAGTCAAAGTGAAATCTTCAGAAGATTTAGGGCTTTAACGTGATTTTCGGTACAGTAATCCAAAACCGAATCGATTGCAGGGAATGCTCCGTAGCCCAGATTTCTAAAAAAAATTATATGACATGTCCTAGAATTTAAAACCGATTATTATGACATCGAAAAAAATCTGATCGGAAACAACTTTTCGTGCACCGAAAATTAACGCCGAAAAACCGAGTCGTCGGAATTGATTGAAAAAAAGTCAACACAACCCGGAATACACTTTAATTTAGTTAGTACGACAAACTTTCTCTTTTCATATCATTTTAAGTGTATTTTTATTTTGGAGTCAAAGTGAAATCTTCAGAAGATTTAGGGCTTTAACGTGATTTTCGGTACAGTAATCCAAAACCGAATCGATTGCAGGGAATGCTCCGTAGCCCAGATTTCTAAAAAAAATTATATGACATGTCCTAGAATTTAAAACCGATTATTATGACATCGAAAAAAATCTGATCGGAAACAACTTTTCGTGCACCGAAAATTAACGCCGAAAAACCGAGTCGTCGGAATTGATTGAAAAAAAGTCAACACAACCCGGAATACACTTTAATTTAGTTAGTACGACAAACTTTCTCTTTTCATATCATTTTAAGTGTATTTTTATTTTGGAGTCAAAGTGAAATCTTCAGAAGATTTAGGGCTTTAACGTGATTTTCGGTACAGTAATCCAAAACCGAATCGATTGCAGGGAATGCTCCGTAGCCCAGATTTCTAAAAAAAATTATATGACATGTCCTAGAATTTAAAACCGATTATTATGACATCGAAAAAAATCTGATCGGAAACAACTTTTCGTGCACCGAAAATTAACGCCGAAAAACCGAGTCGTCGGAATTGATTGAAAAAAAGTCAACACAACCCGGAATACACTTTAATTTAGTTAGTACGACAAACTTTCTCTTTTCATATCATTTTAAGTGTATTTTTATTTTGGAGTCAAAGTGAAATCTTCAGAAGATTTAGGGCTTTAACGTGATTTTCGGTACAGTAATCCAAAACCGAATCGATTGCAGGGAATGCTCCGTAGCCCAGATTTCTAAAAAAAATTATATGACATGTCCTAGAATTTAAAACCGATTATTATGACATCGAAAAAAATCTGATCGGAAACAACTTTTCGTGCACCGAAAATTAACGCCGAAAAATCGAGTCGTCGGAATTGATTGAAAAAAAGTCAACACAACCCGGAATACACTTTAATTTAGTTAGTACGACAAACTTTCTCTTTTCATATCATTTTAAGTGTATTTTTATTTTGGAGTCAAAGTGAAATCTTCAGAAGATTTAGGGCTTTAACGTGATTTTCGGTACAGTAATCCAAAACCGAATCGATTGCAGGGAATGCTCCGTAGCCCAGATTTCTAAAAAAAATTATATGACATGTCCTAGAATTTAAAACCGATTATTATGACATCGAAAAAAATCTGATCGGAAACAACTTTTCGTGCACCGAAAATTAACGCCGAAAAACCGAGTCGTCGGAATTGATTGAAAAAAAGTCAACACAACCCGGAATACACTTTAATTTAGTTAGTACGACAAACTTTCTCTTTTCATATCATTTTAAGTGTATTTTTATTTTGGAGTCAAAGTGAAATCTTCAGAAGATTTAGGGCTTTAACGTGATTTTCGGTACAGTAATCCAAAACCGAATCGATTGCAGGGAATGCTCCGTAGCCCAGATTTCTAAAAAAAATTATATGACATGTCCTAGAATTTAAAACCGATTATTATGACATCGAAAAAAATCTGATCGGAAACAACTTTTCGTGCACCGAAAATTAACGCCGAAAAATCGAGTCGTCGGAATTGATTGAAAAAAAGTCAACACAACCCGGAATACACTTTAATTTAGTTAGTACGACAAACTTTCTCTTTTCATATCATTTTAAGTGTATTTTTATTTTGGAGTCAAAGTGAAATCTTCAGAAGATTTAGGGCTTTAACGTGATTTTCGGTACAGTAATCCAAAACCGAATCGATTGCAGGGAATGCTCCGTAGCCCAGATTTCTAAAAAAAATTATATGACATGTCCTAGAATTTAAAACCGATTATTATGACATCGAAAAAAATCTGATCGGAAACAACTTTTCGTGCACCGAAAATTAACGCCGAAAAACCGAGTCGTCGGAATTGATTGAAAAAAAGTCAACACAACCCGGAATACACTTTAATTTAGTTAGTACGACAAACTTTCTCTTTTCATATCATTTTAAGTGTATTTTTATTTTGGAGTCAAAGTGAAATCTTCAGAAGATTTAGGGCTTTAACGTGATTTTCGGTACAGTAATCCAAAACCGAATCGATTGCAGGGAATGCTCCGTAGCCCAGATTTCTAAAAAAAATTATATGACATGTCCTAGAATTTAAAACCGATTATTATGACATCGAAAAAAATCTGATCGGAAACAACTTTTCGTGCACCGAAAATTAACGCCGAAAAATCGAGTCGTCGGAATTGATTGAAAAAAAGTCAACACAACCCGGAATACACTTTAATTTAGTTAGTACGACAAACTTTCTCTTTTCATATCATTTTAAGTGTATTTTTATTTTGGAGTCAAAGTGAAATCTTCAGAAGATTTAGGGCTTTAACGTGATTTTCGGTACAGTAATCCAAAACCGAATCGATTGCAGGGAATGCTCCGTAGCCCAGATTTCTAAAAAAAATTATATGACATGTCCTAGAATTTAAAACCGATTATTATGACATCGAAAAAAATCTGATCGGAAACAACTTTTCGTGCACCGAAAATTAACGCGAAAAAACCGAGTCGTCGGAATTGATTGAAAAAAAGTCAACACAACCCGGAATACACTTTAATTTAGTTAGTACGACAAAATTTCTCTTTTCATATCATTTTAAGTGTATTTTTATTTTGGAGTCAAAGTGAAATCTTCAGAAGATTTAGGGCTTTAACGTGATTTTCGGTACAGTAATCCAAAACCGAATCGATTGCAGGGAATGCTCCGTAGCCCAGATTTCTAAAAAAAATTATATGACATGTCCTAGAATTTAAAACCGATTATTATGACATCGAAAAAAATCTGATCGGAAACAACTTTTCGTGCACCGAAAATTAACGCCGAAAAATCGAGTCGTCGGAATTGATTGAAAAAAAGTCAACACAACCCGGAATACACTTTAATTTAGTTAGTACGACAAACTTTCTCTTTTCATATCATTTTAAGTGTATTTTTATTTTGGAGTCAAAGTGAAATCTTCAGAAGATTTAGGGCTTTAACGTGATTTTCGGTACAGTAATCCAAAACCGAATCGATTGCAGGGAATGCTCCGTAGCCCAGATTTCTAAAAAAAATTATATGACATGTCCTAGAATTTAAAACCGATTATTATGACATCGAAAAAAATCTGATCGGAAACAACTTTTCGTGCACCGAAAATTAACGCAAAAAAACCGAGTCGTCGGAATTGATTGAAAAAAAGTCAACACAACCCGGAATACACTTTAATTTAGTTAGTACGACAAAATTTCTCTTTTCATATCATTTTAAGTGTATTTTTATTTTGGAGTCAAAGTGAAATCTTCAGAAGATTTAGGGCTTTAACGTGATTTTCGGTACAGTAATCCAAAACCGAATCGATTGCAGGGAATGCTCCGTAGCCCAGATTTCTAAAAAAAATTATATGACATGTCCTAGAATTTAAAACCGATTATTATGACATCGAAAAAAATCTGATCGGAAACAACTTTTCGTGCACCGAAAATTAACGCCGAAAAATCGAGTCGTCGGAATTGATTGAAAAAAAGTCAACACAACCCGGAATACACTTTAATTTAGTTAGTACGACAAACTTTCTCTTTTCATATCATTTTAAGTGTATTTTTATTTTGGAGTCAAAGTGAAATCTTCAGAAGATTTAGGGCTTTAACGTGATTTTCGGTACAGTAATCCAAAACCGAATCGATTGCAGGGAATGCTCCGTAGCCCAGATTTCTAAAAAAAATTATATGACATGTCCTAGAATTTAAAACCGATTATTATGACATCGAAAAAAATCTGATCGGAAACAACTTTTCGTGCACCGAAAATTAACGCCGAAAAATCGAGTCGTCGGAATTGATTGAAAAAAAGTCAACACAACCCGGAATACACTTTAATTTAGTTAGTACGACAAACTTTCTCTTTTCATATCATTTTAAGTGTATTTTTATTTTGGAGTCAAAGTGAAATCTTCAGAAGATTTAGGGCTTTAACGTGATTTTCGGTACAGTAATCCAAAACCGAATCGATTGCAGGGAATGCTCCGTAGCCCAGATTTCTAAAAAAAATTATATGACATGTCCTAGAATTTAAAACCGATTATTATGACATCGAAAAAAATCTGATCGGAAACAACTTTTCGTGCACCGAAAATTAACGCAAAAAAACCGAGTCGTCGGAATTGATTGAAAAAAAGTCAACACAACCCGGAATACACTTTAATTTAGTTAGTACGACAAAATTTCTCTTTTCATATCATTTTAAGTGTATTTTTATTTTGGAGTCAAAGTGAAATCTTCAGAAGATTTAGGGCTTTAACGTGATTTTCGGTACAGTAATCCAAAACCGAATCGATTGCAGGGAATGCTCCGTAGCCCAGATTTCTAAAAAAAATTATATGACATGTCCTAGAATTTAAAACCGATTATTATGACATCGAAAAAAATCTGATCGGAAACAACTTTTCGTGCACCGAAAATTAACGCCGAAAAACCGAGTCGTCGGAATTGATTGAAAAAAAGTCAACACAACCCGGAATACACTTTAATTTAGTTAGTACGACAAACTTTCTCTTTTCATATCATTTTAAGTGTATTTTTATTTTGGAGTCAAAGTGAAATCTTCAGAAGATTTAGGGCTTTAACGTGATTTTCGGTACAGTAATCCAAAACCGAATCGATTGCAGGGAATGCTCCGTAGCCCAGATTTCTAAAAAAAATTATATGACATGTCCTAGAATTTAAAACCGATTATTATGACATCGAAAAAAATCTGATCGGAAACAACTTTTCGTGCACCGAAAATTAACGCCGAAAAACCGAGTCGTCGGAATTGATTGAAAAAAAGTCAACACAACCCGGAATACACTTTAATTTAGTTAGTACGACAAACTTTCTCTTTTCATATCATTTTAAGTGTATTTTTATTTTGGAGTCAAAGTGAAATCTTCAGAAGATTTAGGGCTTTAACGTGATTTTCGGTACAGTAATCCAAAACCGAATCGATTGCAGGGAATGCTCCGTAGCCCAGATTTCTAAAAAAAATTATATGACATGTCCTAGAATTTAAAATCGATTATTATGACATCGAAAAAAATCTGATCGGAAACAACTTTTCGTGCACCGAAAATTGACGCCGAAAAAATCGAGTCGTCGGAATTGATTGAAAAAAAGTCAACACAACCCGGAATACACTTTAATTTAGTTAGTACGACAAACTTTCTCTTTTCATATCATTTTAAGTGTATTTTTATTTTGGAGTCAAAGTGAAATCTTCAGAAGATTTAGGGCTTTAACGTGATTTTCGGTACAGTAATCCAAAACCGAATCGATTGCAGGGAATGCTCCGTAGCCCAGATTTCTAAAAAAAATTATATGACATGTCCTAGAATTTAAAACCGATTATTATGACATCGAAAAAAATCTGATCGGAAACAACTTTTCGTGCACCGAAAATTGAACGCGAAAAAATCGAGTCGTCGGAATTGATTGAAAAAAAGTCAACACAACCCGGAATACACTTTAATTTAGTTAGTACGACAAACTTTCTCTTTTCATATCATTTTAAGTGTATTTTTATTTTGGAGTCAAAGTGAAATCTTCAGAAGATTTAGGGCTTTAACGTGATTTTCGGTACAGTAATCCAAAACCGAATCGATTGCAGGGAATGCTCCGTACCCAGATTTCTAAAAAAAATTATATGACATGTCCTAGAATTTAAAACCGATTATTATGACATCGAAAAAAATCTGATCGGAAACAACTTTTCGTGCACCGAAAATTAACGCCGAAAAATCGAGTCGTCGGAATTGATTGAAAAAAAGTCAACACAACCCGGAATACACTTTAATTTAGTTAGTACGACAAACTTTCTCTTTTCATATCATTTTAAGTGTATTTTTATTTTGGAGTCAAAGTGAAATCTTCAGAAGATTTAGGGCTTTAACGTGATTTTCGGTACAGTAATCCAAAACCGAATCGATTGCAGGGAATGCTCCGTAGCCCAGATTTCTAAAAAAAATTATATGACATGTCCTAGAATTTAAAACCGATTATTATGACATCGAAAAAAATCTGATCGGAAACAACTTTCGTGCACCGAAAATTGACGCCGAAAAATCGAATCGTCGGAATTGATTGAAAAAAAGTCAACACAACCCGGAATACACTTTAATTTAGTTAGTACGACAAACTTTCTCTTTTCATATCATTTAAGTGTATTTTTATTTTGGAGGTCAAAGTGAAATCTTCAGAAGATTTAGGGCTTTAACGTGATTTTCGGTACAGTAATCCAAAACCGAATCGATTGCAGGGAATGCTCCGTAGCCCAGATTTCTAAAAAAAATTATATGACATGTCCTAGAATTTAAAACCGATTATTATGACATCGAAAAAAATCTGATCGGAAACAACTTTTCGTGCACCGAAAATTACGCCGAAAAATCGAGTCGTCGGAATTGATTGAAAAAAAGTCAACAGCAACCCGAATACACTTTAATTTAGTTAGTACGACAAAATTTCTCTTTTCATATCATTTTAAGTGTATTTTTATTTTGGAGTCAAAGTGAAATCTTCAGAAGATTTAGGGCTTTAACGTGATTTTCGGTACAGTAATCCAAAAACCGAATCGATTGCAGGGAATGCTCCGTAGCCCAGATTTCTAAAAAAAATTATATGACATGTCCTAGAATTTAAAACCGATTATTATGACATCGAAAAAAATCTGATCGGAAACAACTTTTCGTGCACCGAAAATTGACGCCGAAAAATCGAATCGTCGGAATTGATTGAAAAAAAGTCAACACAACCCGGAATACACTTTAATTTAGTTAGTACGACAAACTTTCTCTTTTCATATCATTTTAAGTGTATTTTTATTTTGGAGTCAAAGTGAAATCTTCAGAAGATTTAGGGCTTTAACGTGATTTTCGGTACAGTAATCCAAAACCGAATCGATTGCAGGGAATGCTCCGTAGCCCAGATTTCTAAAAAAAATTATATGACAAGTCCTAGAATTTAAAACCGATTATTATGACATCGAAAAAAATCTGATCGGAAACAACTTTTCGTGCACCGAAAATTGACGCCGAAAAATCGAATCGTCGGAATTGATTGAAAAAAAGTCAACACAACCCGGAATACACTTTAATTTAGTTAGTACGACAAACTTTCTCTTTTCATATCATTTTAAGTGTATTTTTATTTTGGAGTCAAAGTGAAATCTTCAGAAGATTTAGGGCTTTAACGTGATTTTCGGTACAGTAATCCAAAACCGAATCGATTGCAGGGAATGCTCCGTAGCCCAGATTTCTAAAAAAAATTATATGACATGTCCTAGAATTTAAAACCGATTATTATGACATCGAAAAAAATCTGATCGGAAACAACTTTTCGTGCACCGAAAATTGACGCCGAAAAATCGATCGTCGGAATTGATTGAAAAAAAGTCAACACAACCCGGAATACACTTTAATTTAGTTAGTACGACAAACTTTCTCTTTTCATATCATTTTAAGTGTATTTTTATTTTGGAGTCAAAGTGAAATCTTCAGAAGATTTAGGGCTTTAACGTGATTTTCGGTACAGTAATCCAAAACCGAATCGATTGCAGGGAATGCTCCGTAGCCCAGATTTCTAAAAAAAATTATATGACATGTCCTAGAATTTAAAACCGATTATTATGACATCGAAAAAAATCTGATCGGAAACAACTTTTCGTGCACCGAAAATTAACGCCGAAAAAACCGAGTCGTCGGAATTGATTGAAAAAAAGTCAACACAACCCGGAATACACTTTAATTTAGTTAGTACGACAAACTTTCTCTTTTCATATCATTTTAAGTGTATTTTTATTTTGGAGTCAAAGTGAAATCTTCAGAAGATTTAGGGCTTTAACGTGATTTTCGGTACAGTAATCCAAAACCGAATCGATTGCAGGGAATGCTCCGTAGCCCAGATTTCTAAAAAAAATTATATGACATAGTCCTAGAATTTAAAACCGATTATTATGACATCGAAAAAAATCTGATCGGAAACAACTTTTCGTGCACCGAAAATTGACGCCGAAAAACCGAGAATCGTCGGAATTGATTGAAAAAAAGTCAACACAACCCGGAATACACTTTAATTTAGTTAGTACGACAAACTTTCTCTTTTCATATCATTTTAAGTGTATTTTTATTTTGGAGTCAAAGTGAAATCTTCAGAAGATTTAGGGCTTTAACGTGATTTTCGGTACAGTAATCCAAAACCGAATCGATTGCAGGGAATGCTCCGTAGCCCAGATTTCTAAAAAAAATTATATGACATGTCCTAGAATTTAAAAACGATTATTATGACATCGAAAAAAATCTGATCGGAAACAACTTTTCGTGCACCGAAAATTAACGCCGAAAAATCGAATCGTCGGAATTGATTGAAAAAAAGTCAACACAACCGGAATACACTTTAATTTAGTTAGTACGACAAACTTTCTCTTTTCATATCATTTTAAGTGTATTTTTATTTTGGAGTCAAAGTGAAATCTTCAGAAGATTTAGGGCTTTAACGTGATTTTCGGTACAGTAATCCAAAACCGAATCGATTGCAGGGAATGCTCCGTAGCCCAGATTTCTAAAAAAAATTATATGACATGTCCTAGAATTTAAAACCGATTATTATGACATCGAAAAAATCTGATCGGAAACAACTTTTCGTGCACCGAAAATTGAGCCGAAAAAAAATGAATCGTCGGAATTGATTGAAAAAAAGTCAACACAACCCGGAATACACTTTAATTTAGTTAGTACGACAAACTTTCTCTTTTCATATCATTTTAAGTGTATTTTTATTTTGGAGTCAAAGTGAAATCTTCAGAAGATTTAGGGCTTTACGTGATTTTCGGTACAGTAATCCAAAACCGAATCGATTGCAGGGAATGCTCCGTAGCCCAGATTTCTAAAAAAAATTATATGACATGTCCTAGAATTTAAAACCGATTATTATGACATCGAAAAAAATTGATCGGAAACAACTTTTCGTGCACCGAAAATTAACGCCGAAAAATCGGAATGTCGGAATTGATTGAAAAAAA
>NC_068338.1:510302-594442 GCF_014633365.1 Diospyros lotus
TACGGAGCATTCCCTGCAATCGATTCGGTTTTGGATTACTGTACCGAAAATCACGTTAAAGCCCTAAATCTTCTGAAGATTTCACTTTGACTCCAAAATAAAAATACACTTAAAATGATATGAAAAGAGAAAGTTTGTCGTACTAACTAAATTAAAGTGAATTCCGGGTTGTGTTGACTTTTTTTCAATCAATTCCGACGACTCGGTTTTTCGGCGTTAATTTTCGGTGCACGAAAAGTTGTTTCCGATCAGATTTTTTTCGATGTCATAATAATCGGTTTTAAATTCTAGGACTTGTCATATAATTTTTTTTAGAAATCTGGGCTACGGAGCATTCCCTGCAATCGATTCGGTTTTGGATTACTGTACCGAAAATCACGTTAAAGCCCTAAATCTTCTGAAGATTTCACTTTGACTCCAAAATAAAAATACACTTAAAATGATATGAAAAGAGAAAGTTTGTCGTACTAACTAAATTAAAGTGAATTCCGGGTTGTGTTGACTTTTTTTCAATCAATTCCGACGACTCGGTTTTTCGGCGTTAATTTTCGGTGCACGAAAAGTTGTTTCCGATCAGATTTTTTTCGATGTCATAATAATCGGTTTTAAATTCTAGGACTTGTCATATAATTTTTTTTAGAAATCTGGGCTACGGAGCATTCCCTGCAATCGATTCGGTTTTGGATTACTGTACCGAAAATCACGTTAAAGCCCTAAATCTTCTGAAGATTTCACTTTGACTCCAAAATAAAAATACACTTAAAATGATATGAAAAGAGAAAGTTTGTCGTACTAACTAAATTAAAGTGAATTCCGGGTTGTGTTGACTTTTTTTCAATCAATTCCGACGACTCGGTTTTTCGGCGTTAATTTTCGGTGCACGAAAAGTTGTTTCCGATCAGATTTTTTTCGATGTCATAATAATCGGTTTTAAATTCTAGGACTTGTCATATAATTTTTTTTAGAAATCTGGGCTACGGAGCATTCCCTGCAATCGATTCGGTTTTGGATTACTGTACCGAAAATCACGTTAAAGCCCTAAATCTTCTGAAGATTTCACTTTGACTCCAAAATAAAAATACACTTAAAATGATATGAAAAGAGAAAGTTTGTCGTACTAACTAAATTAAAGTGAATTCCGGGTTGTGTTGACTTTTTTTCAATCAATTCCGACGACTCGGTTTTTCGGCGTTAATTTTCGGTGCACGAAAAGTTGTTTCCGATCAGATTTTTTTCGATGTCATAATAATCGGTTTTAAATTCTAGGACTTGTCATATAATTTTTTTTAGAAATCTGGGCTACGGAGCATTCCCTGCAATCGATTCGGTTTTGGATTACTGTACCGAAAATCACGTTAAAGCCCTAAATCTTCTGAAGATTTCACTTTGACTCCAAAATAAAAATACACTTAAAATGATATGAAAAGAGAAAGTTTGTCGTACTAACTAAATTAAAGTGAATTCCGGGTTGTGTTGACTTTTTTTCAATCAATTCCGACGACTCGGTTTTTTCGGCGTTAATTTTCGGTGCACGAAAAGTTGTTTCCGATCAGATTTTTTTCGATGTCATAATAATCGGTTTTAAATTCTAGGACTTGTCATATAATTTTTTTTAGAAATCTGGGCTACGGAGCATTCCCTGCAATCGATTCGGTTTTGGATTACTGTACCGAAAATCACGTTAAAGCCCTAAATCTTCTGAAGATTTCACTTTGACTCCAAAATAAAAATACACTTAAAATGATATGAAAAGAGAAAGTTTGTCGTACTAACTAAATTAAAGTGAATTCCGGGTTGTGTTGACTTTTTTTCAATCAATTCCGACGACTCGGTTTTTCGGCGTTAATTTTCGGTGCACGAAAAGTTGTTTCCGATCAGATTTTTTTCGATGTCATAATAATCGGTTTTAAATTCTAGGACTTGTCATATAATTTTTTTTAGAAATCTGGGCTACGGAGCATTCCCTGCAATCGATTCGGTTTTGGATTACTGTACCGAAAATCACGTTAAAGCCCTAAATCTTCTGAAGATTTCACTTTGACTCCAAAATAAAAATACACTTAAAATGATATGAAAAGAGAAAGTTTGTCGTACTAACTAAATTAAAGTGAATTCCGGGTTGTGTTGACTTTTTTTCAATCAATTCCGACGACTCGGTTTTTCGGCGTTAATTTTCGGTGCACGAAAAGTTGTTTCCGATCAGATTTTTTTCGATGTCATAATAATCGGTTTTAAATTCTAGGACTTGTCATATAATTTTTTTTAGAAATCTGGGCTACGGAGCATTCCCTGCAATCGATTCGGTTTTGGATTACTGTACCGAAAATCACGTTAAAGCCCTAAATCTTCTGAAGATTTCACTTTGACTCCAAAATAAAAATACACTTAAAATGATATGAAAAGAGAAAGTTTGTCGTACTAACTAAATTAAAGTGAATTCCGGGTTGTGTTGACTTTTTTTCAATCAATTCCGACGACTCGGTTTTTTCGGCGTTAATTTTCGGTGCACGAAAAGTTGTTTCCGATCAGATTTTTTTCGATGTCATAATAATCGGTTTTAAATTCTAGGACTTGTCATATAATTTTTTTTAGAAATCTGGGCTACGGAGCATTCCCTGCAATCGATTCGGTTTTGGATTACTGTACCGAAAATCACGTTAAAGCCCTAAATCTTCTGAAGATTTCACTTTGACTCCAAAATAAAAATACACTTAAAATGATATGAAAAGAGAAAGTTTGTCGTACTAACTAAATTAAAGTGAATTCCGGGTTGTGTTGACTTTTTTTCAATCAATTCCGACGACTCGGTTTTTCGGCGTTAATTTTCGGTGCACGAAAAGTTGTTTCCGATCAGATTTTTTTCGATGTCATAATAATCGGTTTTAAATTCTAGGACTTGTCATATAATTTTTTTTAGAAATCTGGGCTACGGAGCATTCCCTGCAATCGATTCGGTTTTGGATTACTGTACCGAAAATCACGTTAAAGCCCTAAATCTTCTGAAGATTTCACTTTGACTCCAAAATAAAAATACACTTAAAATGATATGAAAAGAGAAAGTTTGTCGTACTAACTAAATTAAAGTGAATTCCGGGTTGTGTTGACTTTTTTTCAATCAATTCCGACGACTCGGTTTTTTCGGCGTTAATTTTCGGTGCACGAAAAGTTGTTTCCGATCAGATTTTTTTCGATGTCATAATAATCGGTTTTAAATTCTAGGACTTGTCATATAATTTTTTTTAGAAATCTGGGCTACGGAGCATTCCCTGCAATCGATTCGGTTTTGGATTACTGTACCGAAAATCACGTTAAAGCCCTAAATCTTCTGAAGATTTCACTTTGACTCCAAAATAAAAATACACTTAAAATGATATGAAAAGAGAAAGTTTGTCGTACTAACTAAATTAAAGTGAATTCCGGGTTGTGTTGACTTTTTTTCAATCAATTCCGACGACTCGGTTTTTCGGCGTTAATTTTCGGTGCACGAAAAGTTGTTTCCGATCAGATTTTTTTCGATGTCATAATAATCGGTTTTAAATTCTAGGACTTGTCATATAATTTTTTTTAGAAATCTGGGCTACGGAGCATTCCCTGCAATCGATTCGGTTTTGGATTACTGTACCGAAAATCACGTTAAAGCCCTAAATCTTCTGAAGATTTCACTTTGACTCCAAAATAAAAATACACTTAAAATGATATGAAAAGAGAAAGTTTGTCGTACTAACTAAATTAAAGTGAATTCCGGGTTGTGTTGACTTTTTTTCAATCAATTCCGACGACTCGGTTTTTCGGCGTTAATTTTCGGTGCACGAAAAGTTGTTTCCGATCAGATTTTTTTCGATGTCATAATAATCGGTTTTAAATTCTAGGACTTGTCATATAATTTTTTTTAGAAATCTGGGCTACGGAGCATTCCCTGCAATCGATTCGGTTTTGGATTACTGTACCGAAAATCACGTTAAAGCCCTAAATCTTCTGAAGATTTCACTTTGACTCCAAAATAAAAATACACTTAAAATGATATGAAAAGAGAAAGTTTGTCGTACTAACTAAATTAAAGTGAATTCCGGGTTGTGTTGACTTTTTTTCAATCAATTCCGACGACTCGGTTTTTCGGCGTTAATTTTCGGTGCACGAAAAGTTGTTTCCGATCAGATTTTTTTCGATGTCATAATAATCGGTTTTAAATTCTAG
The DNA here is from genome assembly GCF_014633365.1 of Diospyros lotus. NCBI lineage: Eukaryota > Viridiplantae > Streptophyta > Magnoliopsida > Ericales > Ebenaceae > Diospyros > Diospyros lotus. The sequence continues at coordinate 514,497 of NC_068338.1, forward strand.
GACTTGTCATATAATTTTTTTTAGAAATCTGGGCTACGGAGCATTCCCTGCAATCGATTCGGTTTTGGATTACTGTACCGAAAATCACGTTAAAGCCCTAAATCTTCTGAAGATTTCACTTTGACTCCAAAATAAAAATACACTTAAAATGATATGAAAAGAGAAAGTTTGTCGTACTAACTAAATTAAAGTGAATTCCGGGTTGTGTTGACTTTTTTTCAATCAATTCCGACGACTCGGTTTTTCGGCGTTAATTTTCGGTGCACGAAAAGTTGTTTCCGATCAGATTTTTTTCGATGTCATAATAATCGGTTTTAAATTCTAGGACTTGTCATATAATTTTTTTTAGAAATCTGGGCTACGGAGCATTCCCTGCAATCGATTCGGTTTTGGATTACTGTACCGAAAATCACGTTAAAGCCCTAAATCTTCTGAAGATTTCACTTTGACTCCAAAATAAAAATACACTTAAAATGATATGAAAAGAGAAAGTTTGTCGTACTAACTAAATTAAAGTGAATTCCGGGTTGTGTTGACTTTTTTTCAATCAATTCCGACGACTCGGTTTTTCGGCGTTAATTTTCGGTGCACGAAAAGTTGTTTCCGATCAGATTTTTTTCGATGTCATAATAATCGGTTTTAAATTCTAGGACTTGTCATATAATTTTTTTTAGAAATCTGGGCTACGGAGCATTCCCTGCAATCGATTCGGTTTTGGATTACTGTACCGAAAATCACGTTAAAGCCCTAAATCTTCTGAAGATTTCACTTTGACTCCAAAATAAAAATACACTTAAAATGATATGAAAAGAGAAAGTTTGTCGTACTAACTAAATTAAAGTGAATTCCGGGTTGTGTTGACTTTTTTTCAATCAATTCCGACGACTCGGTTTTTCGGCGTTAATTTTCGGTGCACGAAAAGTTGTTTCCGATCAGATTTTTTTCGATGTCATAATAATCGGTTTTAAATTCTAGGACTTGTCATATAATTTTTTTTAGAAATCTGGGCTACGGAGCATTCCCTGCAATCGATTCGGTTTTGGATTACTGTACCGAAAATCACGTTAAAGCCCTAAATCTTCTGAAGATTTCACTTTGACTCCAAAATAAAAATACACTTAAAATGATATGAAAAGAGAAAGTTTGTCGTACTAACTAAATTAAAGTGAATTCCGGGTTGTGTTGACTTTTTTTCAATCAATTCCGACGACTCGGTTTTTCGGCGTTAATTTTCGGTGCACGAAAAGTTGTTTCCGATCAGATTTTTTTCGATGTCATAATAATCGGTTTTAAATTCTAGGACTTGTCATATAATTTTTTTTAGAAATCTGGGCTACGGAGCATTCCCTGCAATCGATTCGGTTTTGGATTACTGTACCGAAAATCACGTTAAAGCCCTAAATCTTCTGAAGATTTCACTTTGACTCCAAAATAAAAATACACTTAAAATGATATGAAAAGAGAAAGTTTGTCGTACTAACTAAATTAAAGTGTATTCCGGGTTGTGTTGACTTTTTTTCAATCAATTCCGACGACTCGGTTTTTCGGCGTTAATTTTCGGTGCACGAAAAGTTGTTTCCGATCAGATTTTTTTCGATGTCATAATAATCGGTTTTAAATTCTAGGACTTGTCATATAATTTTTTTTAGAAATCTGGGCTACGGAGCATTCCCTGCAATCGATTCGGTTTTGGATTACTGTACCGAAAATCACGTTAAAGCCCTAAATCTTCTGAAGATTTCACTTTGACTCCAAAATAAAAATACACTTAAAATGATATGAAAAGAGAAAGTTTGTCGTACTAACTAAATTAAAGTGAATTCCGGGTTGTGTTGACTTTTTTTCAATCAATTCCGACGACTCGGTTTTTCGGCGTTAATTTTCGGTGCACGAAAAGTTGTTTCCGATCAGATTTTTTTCGATGTCATAATAATCGGTTTTAAATTCTAGGACTTGTCATATAATTTTTTTTAGAAATCTGGGCTACGGAGCATTCCCTGCAATCGATTCGGTTTTGGATTACTGTACCGAAAATCACGTTAAAGCCCTAAATCTTCTGAAGATTTCACTTTGACTCCAAAATAAAAATACACTTAAAATGATATGAAAAGAGAAAGTTTGTCGTACTAACTAAATTAAAGTGAATTCCGGGTTGTGTTGACTTTTTTTCAATCAATTCCGACGACTCGGTTTTTCGGCGTTAATTTTCGGTGCACGAAAAGTTGTTTCCGATCAGATTTTTTTCGATGTCATAATAATCGGTTTTAAATTCTAGGACTTGTCATATAATTTTTTTTAGAAATCTGGGCTACGGAGCATTCCCTGCAATCGATTCGGTTTTGGATTACTGTACCGAAAATCACGTTAAAGCCCTAAATCTTCTGAAGATTTCACTTTGACTCCAAAATAAAAATACACTTAAAATGATATGAAAAGAGAAAGTTTGTCGTACTAACTAAATTAAAGTGAATTCCGGGTTGTGTTGACTTTTTTTCAATCAATTCCGACGACTCGGTTTTTCGGCGTTAATTTTCGGTGCACGAAAAGTTGTTTCCGATCAGATTTTTTTCGATGTCATAATAATCGGTTTTAAATTCTAGGACTTGTCATATAATTTTTTTTAGAAATCTGGGCTACGGAGCATTCCCTGCAATCGATTCGGTTTTGGATTACTGTACCGAAAATCACGTTAAAGCCCTAAATCTTCTGAAGATTTCACTTTGACTCCAAAATAAAAATACACTTAAAATGATATGAAAAGAGAAAGTTTGTCGTACTAACTAAATTAAAGTGAATTCCGGGTTGTGTTGACTTTTTTTCAATCAATTCCGACGACTCGGTTTTTCGGCGTTAATTTTCGGTGCACGAAAAGTTGTTTCCGATCAGATTTTTTTCGATGTCATAATAATCGGTTTTAAATTCTAGGACTTGTCATATAATTTTTTTTAGAAATCTGGGCTACGGAGCATTCCCTGCAATCGATTCGGTTTTGGATTACTGTACCGAAAATCACGTTAAAGCCCTAAATCTTCTGAAGATTTCACTTTGACTCCAAAATAAAAATACACTTAAAATGATATGAAAAGAGAAAGTTTGTCGTACTAACTAAATTAAAGTGAATTCCGGGTTGTGTTGACTTTTTTTCAATCAATTCCGACGACTCGGTTTTTCGGCGTTAATTTTCGGTGCACGAAAAGTTGTTTCCGATCAGATTTTTTTCGATGTCATAATAATCGGTTTTAAATTCTAGGACTTGTCATATAATTTTTTTTAGAAATCTGGGCTACGGAGCATTCCCTGCAATCGATTCGGTTTTGGATTACTGTACCGAAAATCACGTTAAAGCCCTAAATCTTCTGAAGATTTCACTTTGACTCCAAAATAAAAATACACTTAAAATGATATGAAAAGAGAAAGTTTGTCGTACTAACTAAATTAAAGTGAATTCCGGGTTGTGTTGACTTTTTTTCAATCAATTCCGACGACTCGGTTTTTCGGCGTTAATTTTCGGTGCACGAAAAGTTGTTTCCGATCAGATTTTTTTCGATGTCATAATAATCGGTTTTAAATTCTAGGACTTGTCATATAATTTTTTTTAGAAATCTGGGCTACGGAGCATTCCCTGCAATCGATTCGGTTTTGGATTACTGTACCGAAAATCACGTTAAAGCCCTAAATCTTCTGAAGATTTCACTTTGACTCCAAAATAAAAATACACTTAAAATGATATGAAAAGAGAAAGTTTGTCGTACTAACTAAATTAAAGTGAATTCCGGGTTGTGTTGACTTTTTTTCAATCAATTCCGACGACTCGGTTTTTTCGGCGTTAATTTTCGGTGCACGAAAAGTTGTTTCCGATCAGATTTTTTTCGATGTCATAATAATCGGTTTTAAATTCTAGGACTTGTCATATAATTTTTTTTAGAAATCTGGGCTACGGAGCATTCCCTGCAATCGATTCGGTTTTGGATTACTGTACCGAAAATCACGTTAAAGCCCTAAATCTTCTGAAGATTTCACTTTGACTCCAAAATAAAAATACACTTAAAATGATATGAAAAGAGAAAGTTTGTCGTACTAACTAAATTAAAGTGAATTCCGGGTTGTGTTGACTTTTTTTCAATCAATTCCGACGACTCGGTTTTTCGGCGTTAATTTTCGGTGCACGAAAAGTTGTTTCCGATCAGATTTTTTTCGATGTCATAATAATCGGTTTTAAATTCTAGGACTTGTCATATAATTTTTTTTAGAAATCTGGGCTACGGAGCATTCCCTGCAATCGATTCGGTTTTGGATTACTGTACCGAAAATCACGTTAAAGCCCTAAATCTTCTGAAGATTTCACTTTGACTCCAAAATAAAAATACACTTAAAATGATATGAAAAGAGAAAGTTTGTCGTACTAACTAAATTAAAGTGAATTCCGGGTTGTGTTGACTTTTTTTCAATCAATTCCGACGACTCGGTTTTTCGGCGTTAATTTTCGGTGCACGAAAAGTTGTTTCCGATCAGATTTTTTTCGATGTCATAATAATCGGTTTTAAATTCTAGGACTTGTCATATAATTTTTTTTAGAAATCTGGGCTACGGAGCATTCCCTGCAATCGATTCGGTTTTGGATTACTGTACCGAAAATCACGTTAAAGCCCTAAATCTTCTGAAGATTTCACTTTGACTCCAAAATAAAAATACACTTAAAATGATATGAAAAGAGAAAGTTTGTCGTACTAACTAAATTAAAGTGAATTCCGGGTTGTGTTGACTTTTTTTCAATCAATTCCGACGACTCGGTTTTTTCGGCGTTAATTTTCGGTGCACGAAAAGTTGTTTCCGATCAGATTTTTTTCGATGTCATAATAATCGGTTTTAAATTCTAGGACTTGTCATATAATTTTTTTTAGAAATCTGGGCTACGGAGCATTCCCTGCAATCGATTCGGTTTTGGATTACTGTACCGAAAATCACGTTAAAGCCCTAAATCTTCTGAAGATTTCACTTTGACTCCAAAATAAAAATACACTTAAAATGATATGAAAAGAGAAAGTTTGTCGTACTAACTAAATTAAAGTGAATTCCGGGTTGTGTTGACTTTTTTTCAATCAATTCCGACGACTCGGTTTTTCGGCGTTAATTTTCGGTGCACGAAAAGTTGTTTCCGATCAGATTTTTTTCGATGTCATAATAATCGGTTTTAAATTCTAGGACTTGTCATATAATTTTTTTTAGAAATCTGGGCTACGGAGCATTCCCTGCAATCGATTCGGTTTTGGATTACTGTACCGAAAATCACGTTAAAGCCCTAAATCTTCTGAAGATTTCACTTTGACTCCAAAATAAAAATACACTTAAAATGATATGAAAAGAGAAAGTTTGTCGTACTAACTAAATTAAAGTGAATTCCGGGTTGTGTTGACTTTTTTTCAATCAATTCCGACGACTCGGTTTTTCGGCGTTAATTTTCGGTGCACGAAAAGTTGTTTCCGATCAGATTTTTTTCGATGTCATAATAATCGGTTTTAAATTCTAGGACTTGTCATATAATTTTTTTTAGAAATCTGGGCTACGGAGCATTCCCTGCAATCGATTCGGTTTTGGATTACTGTACCGAAAATCACGTTAAAGCCCTAAATCTTCTGAAGATTTCACTTTGACTCCAAAATAAAAATACACTTAAAATGATATGAAAAGAGAAAGTTTGTCGTACTAACTAAATTAAAGTGAATTCCGGGTTGTGTTGACTTTTTTTCAATCAATTCCGACGACTCGGTTTTTCGGCGTTAATTTTCGGTGCACGAAAAGTTGTTTCCGATCAGATTTTTTTCGATGTCATAATAATCGGTTTTAAATTCTAGGACTTGTCATATAATTTTTTTTAGAAATCTGGGCTACGGAGCATTCCCTGCAATCGATTCGGTTTTGGATTACTGTACCGAAAATCACGTTAAAGCCCTAAATCTTCTGAAGATTTCACTTTGACTCCAAAATAAAAATACACTTAAAATGATATGAAAAGAGAAAGTTTGTCGTACTAACTAAATTAAAGTGAATTCCGGGTTGTGTTGACTTTTTTTCAATCAATTCCGACGACTCGGTTTTTCGGCGTTAATTTTCGGTGCACGAAAAGTTGTTTCCGATCAGATTTTTTTCGATGTCATAATAATCGGTTTTAAATTCTAGGACTTGTCATATAATTTTTTTTAGAAATCTGGGCTACGGAGCATTCCCTGCAATCGATTCGGTTTTGGATTACTGTACCGAAAATCACGTTAAAGCCCTAAATCTTCTGAAGATTTCACTTTGACTCCAAAATAAAAATACACTTAAAATGATATGAAAAGAGAAAGTTTGTCGTACTAACTAAATTAAAGTGAATTCCGGGTTGTGTTGACTTTTTTTCAATCAATTCCGACGACTCGGTTTTTTCGGCGTTAATTTTCGGTGCACGAAAAGTTGTTTCCGATCAGATTTTTTTCGATGTCATAATAATCGGTTTTAAATTCTAGGACTTGTCATATAATTTTTTTTAGAAATCTGGGCTACGGAGCATTCCCTGCAATCGATTCGGTTTTGGATTACTGTACCGAAAATCACGTTAAAGCCCTAAATCTTCTGAAGATTTCACTTTGACTCCAAAATAAAAATACACTTAAAATGATATGAAAAGAGAAAGTTTGTCGTACTAACTAAATTAAAGTGAATTCCGGGTTGTGTTGACTTTTTTTCAATCAATTCCGACGACTCGGTTTTTCGGCGTTAATTTTCGGTGCACGAAAAGTTGTTTCCGATCAGATTTTTTTCGATGTCATAATAATCGGTTTTAAATTCTAGGACTTGTCATATAATTTTTTTTAGAAATCTGGGCTACGGAGCATTCCCTGCAATCGATTCGGTTTTGGATTACTGTACCGAAAATCACGTTAAAGCCCTAAATCTTCTGAAGATTTCACTTTGACTCCAAAATAAAAATACACTTAAAATGATATGAAAAGAGAAAGTTTGTCGTACTAACTAAATTAAAGTGAATTCCGGGTTGTGTTGACTTTTTTTCAATCAATTCCGACGACTCGGTTTTTTCGGCGTTAATTTTCGGTGCACGAAAAGTTGTTTCCGATCAGATTTTTTTCGATGTCATAATAATCGGTTTTAAATTCTAGGACTTGTCATATAATTTTTTTTAGAAATCTGGGCTACGGAGCATTCCCTGCAATCGATTCGGTTTTGGATTACTGTACCGAAAATCACGTTAAAGCCCTAAATCTTCTGAAGATTTCACTTTGACTCCAAAATAAAAATACACTTAAAATGATATGAAAAGAGAAAGTTTGTCGTACTAACTAAATTAAAGTGAATTCCGGGTTGTGTTGACTTTTTTTCAATCAATTCCGACGACTCGGTTTTTCGGCGTTAATTTTCGGTGCACGAAAAGTTGTTTCCGATCAGATTTTTTTCGATGTCATAATAATCGGTTTTAAATTCTAGGACTTGTCATATAATTTTTTTTAGAAATCTGGGCTACGGAGCATTCCCTGCAATCGATTCGGTTTTGGATTACTGTACCGAAAATCACGTTAAAGCCCTAAATCTTCTGAAGATTTCACTTTGACTCCAAAATAAAAATACACTTAAAATGATATGAAAAGAGAAAGTTTGTCGTACTAACTAAATTAAAGTGAATTCCGGGTTGTGTTGACTTTTTTTCAATCAATTCCGACGACTCGGTTTTTCGGCGTTAATTTTCGGTGCACGAAAAGTTGTTTCCGATCAGATTTTTTTCGATGTCATAATAATCGGTTTTAAATTCTAGGACTTGTCATATAATTTTTTTTAGAAATCTGGGCTACGGAGCATTCCCTGCAATCGATTCGGTTTTGGATTACTGTACCGAAAATCACGTTAAAGCCCTAAATCTTCTGAAGATTTCACTTTGACTCCAAAATAAAAATACACTTAAAATGATATGAAAAGAGAAAGTTTGTCGTACTAACTAAATTAAAGTGAATTCCGGGTTGTGTTGACTTTTTTTCAATCAATTCCGACGACTCGGTTTTTCGGCGTTAATTTTCGGTGCACGAAAAGTTGTTTCCGATCAGATTTTTTTCGATGTCATAATAATCGGTTTTAAATTCTAGGACTTGTCATATAATTTTTTTTAGAAATCTGGGCTACGGAGCATTCCCTGCAATCGATTCGGTTTTGGATTACTGTACCGAAAATCACGTTAAAGCCCTAAATCTTCTGAAGATTTCACTTTGACTCCAAAATAAAAATACACTTAAAATGATATGAAAAGAGAAAGTTTGTCGTACTAACTAAATTAAAGTGAATTCCGGGTTGTGTTGACTTTTTTTCAATCAATTCCGACGACTCGGTTTTTCGGCGTTAATTTTCGGTGCACGAAAAGTTGTTTCCGATCAGATTTTTTTCGATGTCATAATAATCGGTTTTAAATTCTAGGACTTGTCATATAATTTTTTTTAGAAATCTGGGCTACGGAGCATTCCCTGCAATCGATTCGGTTTTGGATTACTGTACCGAAAATCACGTTAAAGCCCTAAATCTTCTGAAGATTTCACTTTGACTCCAAAATAAAAATACACTTAAAATGATATGAAAAGAGAAAGTTTGTCGTACTAACTAAATTAAAGTGAATTCCGGGTTGTGTTGACTTTTTTTCAATCAATTCCGACGACTCGGTTTTTCGGCGTTAATTTTCGGTGCACGAAAAGTTGTTTCCGATCAGATTTTTTTCGATGTCATAATAATCGGTTTTAAATTCTAGGACTTGTCATATAATTTTTTTTAGAAATCTGGGCTACGGAGCATTCCCTGCAATCGATTCGGTTTTGGATTACTGTACCGAAAATCACGTTAAAGCCCTAAATCTTCTGAAGATTTCACTTTGACTCCAAAATAAAAATACACTTAAAATGATATGAAAAGAGAAAGTTTGTCGTACTAACTAAATTAAAGTGAATTCCGGGTTGTGTTGACTTTTTTTCAATCAATTCCGACGACTCGGTTTTTCGGCGTTAATTTTCGGTGCACGAAAAGTTGTTTCCGATCAGATTTTTTTCGATGTCATAATAATCGGTTTTAAATTCTAGGACTTGTCATATAATTTTTTTTAGAAATCTGGGCTACGGAGCATTCCCTGCAATCGATTCGGTTTTGGATTACTGTACCGAAAATCACGTTAAAGCCCTAAATCTTCTGAAGATTTCACTTTGACTCCAAAATAAAAATACACTTAAAATGATATGAAAAGAGAAAGTTTGTCGTACTAACTAAATTAAAGTGAATTCCGGGTTGTGTTGACTTTTTTTCAATCAATTCCGACGACTCGGTTTTTCGGCGTTAATTTTCGGTGCACGAAAAGTTGTTTCCGATCAGATTTTTTTCGATGTCATAATAATCGGTTTTAAATTCTAGGACTTGTCATATAATTTTTTTTAGAAATCTGGGCTACGGAGCATTCCCTGCAATCGATTCGGTTTTGGATTACTGTACCGAAAATCACGTTAAAGCCCTAAATCTTCTGAAGATTTCACTTTGACTCCAAAATAAAAATACACTTAAAATGATATGAAAAGAGAAAGTTTGTCGTACTAACTAAATTAAAGTGAATTCCGGGTTGTGTTGACTTTTTTTCAATCAATTCCGACGACTCGGTTTTTCGGCGTTAATTTTCGGTGCACGAAAAGTTGTTTCCGATCAGATTTTTTTCGATGTCATAATAATCGGTTTTAAATTCTAGGACTTGTCATATAATTTTTTTTAGAAATCTGGGCTACGGAGCATTCCCTGCAATCGATTCGGTTTTGGATTACTGTACCGAAAATCACGTTAAAGCCCTAAATCTTCTGAAGATTTCACTTTGACTCCAAAATAAAAATACACTTAAAATGATATGAAAAGAGAAAGTTTGTCGTACTAACTAAATTAAAGTGAATTCCGGGTTGTGTTGACTTTTTTTCAATCAATTCCGACGACTCGGTTTTTCGGCGTTAATTTTCGGTGCACGAAAAGTTGTTTCCGATCAGATTTTTTTCGATGTCATAATAATCGGTTTTAAATTCTAGGACTTGTCATATAATTTTTTTTAGAAATCTGGGCTACGGAGCATTCCCTGCAATCGATTCGGTTTTGGATTACTGTACCGAAAATCACGTTAAAGCCCTAAATCTTCTGAAGATTTCACTTTGACTCCAAAATAAAAATACACTTAAAATGATATGAAAAGAGAAAGTTTGTCGTACTAACTAAATTAAAGTGAATTCCGGGTTGTGTTGACTTTTTTTCAATCAATTCCGACGACTCGGTTTTTCGGCGTTAATTTTCGGTGCACGAAAAGTTGTTTCCGATCAGATTTTTTTCGATGTCATAATAATCGGTTTTAAATTCTAGGACTTGTCATATAATTTTTTTTAGAAATCTGGGCTACGGAGCATTCCCTGCAATCGATTCGGTTTTGGATTACTGTACCGAAAATCACGTTAAAGCCCTAAATCTTCTGAAGATTTCACTTTGACTCCAAAATAAAAATACACTTAAAATGATATGAAAAGAGAAAGTTTGTCGTACTAACTAAATTAAAGTGAATTCCGGGTTGTGTTGACTTTTTTTCAATCAATTCCGACGACTCGGTTTTTCGGCGTTAATTTTCGGTGCACGAAAAGTTGTTTCCGATCAGATTTTTTTCGATGTCATAATAATCGGTTTTAAATTCTAGGACTTGTCATATAATTTTTTTTAGAAATCTGGGCTACGGAGCATTCCCTGCAATCGATTCGGTTTTGGATTACTGTACCGAAAATCACGTTAAAGCCCTAAATCTTCTGAAGATTTCACTTTGACTCCAAAATAAAAATACACTTAAAATGATATGAAAAGAGAAAGTTTGTCGTACTAACTAAATTAAAGTGAATTCCGGGTTGTGTTGACTTTTTTTCAATCAATTCCGACGACTCGGTTTTTCGGCGTTAATTTTCGGTGCACGAAAAGTTGTTTCCGATCAGATTTTTTTCGATGTCATAATAATCGGTTTTAAATTCTAGGACTTGTCATATAATTTTTTTTAGAAATCTGGGCTACGGAGCATTCCCTGCAATCGATTCGGTTTTGGATTACTGTACCGAAAATCACGTTAAAGCCCTAAATCTTCTGAAGATTTCACTTTGACTCCAAAATAAAAATACACTTAAAATGATATGAAAAGAGAAAGTTTGTCGTACTAACTAAATTAAAGTGAATTCCGGGTTGTGTTGACTTTTTTTCAATCAATTCCGACGACTCGGTTTTTCGGCGTTAATTTTCGGTGCACGAAAAGTTGTTTCCGATCAGATTTTTTTCGATGTCATAATAATCGGTTTTAAATTCTAGGACTTGTCATATAATTTTTTTTAGAAATCTGGGCTACGGAGCATTCCCTGCAATCGATTCGGTTTTGGATTACTGTACCGAAAATCACGTTAAAGCCCTAAATCTTCTGAAGATTTCACTTTGACTCCAAAATAAAAATACACTTAAAATGATATGAAAAGAGAAAGTTTGTCGTACTAACTAAATTAAAGTGAATTCCGGGTTGTGTTGACTTTTTTTCAATCAATTCCGACGACTCGGTTTTTCGGCGTTAATTTTCGGTGCACGAAAAGTTGTTTCCGATCAGATTTTTTTCGATGTCATAATAATCGGTTTTAAATTCTAGGACTTGTCATATAATTTTTTTTAGAAATCTGGGCTACGGAGCATTCCCTGCAATCGATTCGGTTTTGGATTACTGTACCGAAAATCACGTTAAAGCCCTAAATCTTCTGAAGATTTCACTTTGACTCCAAAATAAAAATACACTTAAAATGATATGAAAAGAGAAAGTTTGTCGTACTAACTAAATTAAAGTGAATTCCGGGTTGTGTTGACTTTTTTTCAATCAATTCCGACGACTCGGTTTTTCGGCGTTAATTTTCGGTGCACGAAAAGTTGTTTCCGATCAGATTTTTTTCGATGTCATAATAATCGGTTTTAAATTCTAGGACTTGTCATATAATTTTTTTTAGAAATCTGGGCTACGGAGCATTCCCTGCAATCGATTCGGTTTTGGATTACTGTACCGAAAATCACGTTAAAGCCCTAAATCTTCTGAAGATTTCACTTTGACTCCAAAATAAAAATACACTTAAAATGATATGAAAAGAGAAAGTTTGTCGTACTAACTAAATTAAAGTGAATTCCGGGTTGTGTTGACTTTTTTTCAATCAATTCCGACGACTCGGTTTTTTCGGCGTTAATTTTCGGTGCACGAAAAGTTGTTTCCGATCAGATTTTTTTCGATGTCATAATAATCGGTTTTAAATTCTAGGACTTGTCATATAATTTTTTTTAGAAATCTGGGCTACGGAGCATTCCCTGCAATCGATTCGGTTTTGGATTACTGTACCGAAAATCACGTTAAAGCCCTAAATCTTCTGAAGATTTCACTTTGACTCCAAAATAAAAATACACTTAAAATGATATGAAAAGAGAAAGTTTGTCGTACTAACTAAATTAAAGTGAATTCCGGGTTGTGTTGACTTTTTTTCAATCAATTCCGACGACTCGGTTTTTCGGCGTTAATTTTCGGTGCACGAAAAGTTGTTTCCGATCAGATTTTTTTCGATGTCATAATAATCGGTTTTAAATTCTAGGACTTGTCATATAATTTTTTTTAGAAATCTGGGCTACGGAGCATTCCCTGCAATCGATTCGGTTTTGGATTACTGTACCGAAAATCACGTTAAAGCCCTAAATCTTCTGAAGATTTCACTTTGACTCCAAAATAAAAATACACTTAAAATGATATGAAAAGAGAAAGTTTGTCGTACTAACTAAATTAAAGTGAATTCCGGGTTGTGTTGACTTTTTTTCAATCAATTCCGACGACTCGGTTTTTCGGCGTTAATTTTCGGTGCACGAAAAGTTGTTTCCGATCAGATTTTTTTCGATGTCATAATAATCGGTTTTAAATTCTAGGACTTGTCATATAATTTTTTTTAGAAATCTGGGCTACGGAGCATTCCCTGCAATCGATTCGGTTTTGGATTACTGTACCGAAAATCACGTTAAAGCCCTAAATCTTCTGAAGATTTCACTTTGACTCCAAAATAAAAATACACTTAAAATGATATGAAAAGAGAAAGTTTGTCGTACTAACTAAATTAAAGTGAATTCCGGGTTGTGTTGACTTTTTTTCAATCAATTCCGACGACTCGGTTTTTCGGCGTTAATTTTCGGTGCACGAAAAGTTGTTTCCGATCAGATTTTTTTCGATGTCATAATAATCGGTTTTAAATTCTAGGACTTGTCATATAATTTTTTTTAGAAATCTGGGCTACGGAGCATTCCCTGCAATCGATTCGGTTTTGGATTACTGTACCGAAAATCACGTTAAAGCCCTAAATCTTCTGAAGATTTCACTTTGACTCCAAAATAAAAATACACTTAAAATGATATGAAAAGAGAAAGTTTGTCGTACTAACTAAATTAAAGTGAATTCCGGGTTGTGTTGACTTTTTTTCAATCAATTCCGACGACTCGGTTTTTCGGCGTTAATTTTCGGTGCACGAAAAGTTGTTTCCGATCAGATTTTTTTCGATGTCATAATAATCGGTTTTAAATTCTAGGACTTGTCATATAATTTTTTTTAGAAATCTGGGCTACGGAGCATTCCCTGCAATCGATTCGGTTTTGGATTACTGTACCGAAAATCACGTTAAAGCCCTAAATCTTCTGAAGATTTCACTTTGACTCCAAAATAAAAATACACTTAAAATGATATGAAAAGAGAAAGTTTGTCGTACTAACTAAATTAAAGTGAATTCCGGGTTGTGTTGACTTTTTTTCAATCAATTCCGACGACTCGGTTTTTCGGCGTTAATTTTCGGTGCACGAAAAGTTGTTTCCGATCAGATTTTTTTCGATGTCATAATAATCGGTTTTAAATTCTAGGACTTGTCATATAATTTTTTTTAGAAATCTGGGCTACGGAGCATTCCCTGCAATCGATTCGGTTTTGGATTACTGTACCGAAAATCACGTTAAAGCCCTAAATCTTCTGAAGATTTCACTTTGACTCCAAAATAAAAATACACTTAAAATGATATGAAAAGAGAAAGTTTGTCGTACTAACTAAATTAAAGTGAATTCCGGGTTGTGTTGACTTTTTTTCAATCAATTCCGACGACTCGGTTTTTCGGCGTTAATTTTCGGTGCACGAAAAGTTGTTTCCGATCAGATTTTTTTCGATGTCATAATAATCGGTTTTAAATTCTAGGACTTGTCATATAATTTTTTTTAGAAATCTGGGCTACGGAGCATTCCCTGCAATCGATTCGGTTTTGGATTACTGTACCGAAAATCACGTTAAAGCCCTAAATCTTCTGAAGATTTCACTTTGACTCCAAAATAAAAATACACTTAAAATGATATGAAAAGAGAAAGTTTGTCGTACTAACTAAATTAAAGTGAATTCCGGGTTGTGTTGACTTTTTTTCAATCAATTCCGACGACTCGGTTTTTCGGCGTTAATTTTCGGTGCACGAAAAGTTGTTTCCGATCAGATTTTTTTCGATGTCATAATAATCGGTTTTAAATTCTAGGACTTGTCATATAATTTTTTTTAGAAATCTGGGCTACGGAGCATTCCCTGCAATCGATTCGGTTTTGGATTACTGTACCGAAAATCACGTTAAAGCCCTAAATCTTCTGAAGATTTCACTTTGACTCCAAAATAAAAATACACTTAAAATGATATGAAAAGAGAAAGTTTGTCGTACTAACTAAATTAAAGTGAATTCCGGGTTGTGTTGACTTTTTTTCAATCAATTCCGACGACTCGGTTTTTCGGCGTTAATTTTCGGTGCACGAAAAGTTGTTTCCGATCAGATTTTTTTCGATGTCATAATAATCGGTTTTAAATTCTAGGACTTGTCATATAATTTTTTTTAGAAATCTGGGCTACGGAGCATTCCCTGCAATCGATTCGGTTTTGGATTACTGTACCGAAAATCACGTTAAAGCCCTAAATCTTCTGAAGATTTCACTTTGACTCCAAAATAAAAATACACTTAAAATGATATGAAAAGAGAAAGTTTGTCGTACTAACTAAATTAAAGTGAATTCCGGGTTGTGTTGACTTTTTTTCAATCAATTCCGACGACTCGGTTTTTCGGCGTTAATTTTCGGTGCACGAAAAGTTGTTTCCGATCAGATTTTTTTCGATGTCATAATAATCGGTTTTAAATTCTAGGACTTGTCATATAATTTTTTTTAGAAATCTGGGCTACGGAGCATTCCCTGCAATCGATTCGGTTTTGGATTACTGTACCGAAAATCACGTTAAAGCCCTAAATCTTCTGAAGATTTCACTTTGACTCCAAAATAAAAATACACTTAAAATGATATGAAAAGAGAAAGTTTGTCGTACTAACTAAATTAAAGTGAATTCCGGGTTGTGTTGACTTTTTTTCAATCAATTCCGACGACTCGGTTTTTCGGCGTTAATTTTCGGTGCACGAAAAGTTGTTTCCGATCAGATTTTTTTCGATGTCATAATAATCGGTTTTAAATTCTAGGACTTGTCATATAATTTTTTTTAGAAATCTGGGCTACGGAGCATTCCCTGCAATCGATTCGGTTTTGGATTACTGTACCGAAAATCACGTTAAAGCCCTAAATCTTCTGAAGATTTCACTTTGACTCCAAAATAAAAATACACTTAAAATGATATGAAAAGAGAAAGTTTGTCGTACTAACTAAATTAAAGTGAATTCCGGGTTGTGTTGACTTTTTTTCAATCAATTCCGACGACTCGGTTTTTCGGCGTTAATTTTCGGTGCACGAAAAGTTGTTTCCGATCAGATTTTTTTCGATGTCATAATAATCGGTTTTAAATTCTAGGACATGTCATATAATTTTTTTTAGAAATCTGGGCTACGGAGCATTCCCTGCAATCGATTCGGTTTTGGATTACTGTACCGAAAATCACGTTAAAGCCCTAAATCTTCTGAAGATTTCACTTTGACTCCAAAATAAAAATACACTTAAAATGATATGAAAAGAGAAAGTTTGTCGTACTAACTAAATTAAAGTGAATTCCGGGTTGTGTTGACTTTTTTTCAATCAATTCCGACGACTCGGTTTTTCGGCGTTAATTTTCGGTGCACGAAAAGTTGTTTCCGATCAGATTTTTTTCGATGTCATAATAATCGGTTTTAAATTCTAGGACATGTCATATAATTTTTTTTAGAAATCTGGGCTACGGAGCATTCCCTGCAATCGATTCGGTTTTGGATTACTGTACCGAAAATCACGTTAAAGCCCTAAATCTTCTGAAGATTTCACTTTGACTCCAAAATAAAAATACACTTAAAATGATATGAAAAGAGAAAGTTTGTCGTACTAACTAAATTAAAGTGAATTCCGGGTTGTGTTGACTTTTTTTCAATCAATTCCGACGACTCGATTTTTCGGCGTTAATTTTCGGTGCACGAAAAGTTGTTTCCGATCAGATTTTTTTCGATGTCATAATAATCGGTTTTAAATTCTAGGACATGTCATATAATTTTTTTTAGAAATCTGGGCTACGGAGCATTCCCTGCAATCGATTCGGTTTTGGATTACTGTACCGAAAATCACGTTAAAGCCCTAAATCTTCTGAAGATTTCACTTTGACTCCAAAATAAAAATACACTTAAAATGATATGAAAAGAGAAAGTTTGTCGTACTAACTAAATTAAAGTGAATTCCGGGTTGTGTTGACTTTTTTTCAATCAATTCCGACGACTCGATTTTTCGGCGTTAATTTTCGGTGCACGAAAAGTTGTTTCCGATCAGATTTTTTTCGATGTCATAATAATCGGTTTTAAATTCTAGGACATGTCATATAATTTTTTTTAGAAATCTGGGCTACGGAGCATTCCCTGCAATCGATTCGGTTTTGGATTACTGTACCGAAAATCACGTTAAAGCCCTAAATCTTCTGAAGATTTCACTTTGACTCCAAAATAAAAATACACTTAAAATGATATGAAAAGAGAAAGTTTGTCGTACTAACTAAATTAAAGTGAATTCCGGGTTGTGTTGACTTTTTTTCAATCAATTCCGACGACTCGGTTTTTCGGCGTTAATTTTCGGTGCACGAAAAGTTGTTTCCGATCAGATTTTTTTCGATGTCATAATAATCGGTTTTAAATTCTAGGACATGTCATATAATTTTTTTTAGAAATCTGGGCTACGGAGCATTCCCTGCAATCGATTCGGTTTTGGATTACTGTACCGAAAATCACGTTAAAGCCCTAAATCTTCTGAAGATTTCACTTTGACTCCAAAATAAAAATACACTTAAAATGATATGAAAAGAGAAAGTTTGTCGTACTAACTAAATTAAAGTGAATTCCGGGTTGTGTTGACTTTTTTTCAATCAATTCCGACGACTCGGTTTTTCGGCGTTAATTTTCGGTGCACGAAAAGTTGTTTCCGATCAGATTTTTTTCGATGTCATAATAATCGGTTTTAAATTCTAGGATCATGTCATATAATTTTTTTTAGAAATCTGGGCTACGGAGCATTCCCTGCAATCGATTCGGTTTTGGATTACTGTACCGAAAATCACGTTAAAGCCCTAAATCTTCTGAAGATTTCACTTTGACTCCAAAATAAAAATACACTTAAAATGATATGAAAAGAGAAAGTTTGTCGTACTAACTAAATTAAAGTGAATTCCGGGTTGTGTTGACTTTTTTTCAATCAATTCCGACGACTCGGTTTTTCGGCGTTAATTTTCGGTGCACGAAAAGTTGTTTCCGATCAGATTTTTTTCGATGTCATAATAATCGGTTTTAAATTCTAGGACATGTCATATAATTTTTTTTAGAAATCTGGGCTACGGAGCATTCCCTGCAATCGATTCGGTTTTGGATTACTGTACCGAAAATCACGTTAAAGCCCTAAATCTTCTGAAGATTTCACTTTGACTCCAAAATAAAAATACACTTAAAATGATATGAAAAGAGAAAGTTTGTCGTACTAACTAAATTAAAGTGAATTCCGGGTTGTGTTGACTTTTTTTCAATCAATTCCGACGACTCGATTTTTCGGCGTTAATTTTCGGTGCACGAAAAGTTGTTTCCGATCAGATTTTTTTCGATGTCATAATAATCGGTTTTAAATTCTAGGACATGTCATATAATTTTTTTTAGAAATCTGGGCTACGGAGCATTCCCTGCAATCGATTCGGTTTTGGATTACTGTACCGAAAATCACGTTAAAGCCCTAAATCTTCTGAAGATTTCACTTTGACTCCAAAATAAAAATACACTTAAAATGATATGAAAAGAGAAAGTTTGTCGTACTAACTAAATTAAAGTGAATTCCGGGTTGTGTTGACTTTTTTTCAATCAATTCCGACGACTCGGTTTTTCGGCGTTAATTTTCGGTGCACGAAAAGTTGTTTCCGATCAGATTTTTTTCGATGTCATAATAATCGGTTTTAAATTCTAGGACTTGTCATATAATTTTTTTTAGAAATCTGGGCTACGGAGCATTCCCTGCAATCGATTCGGTTTTGGATTACTGTACCGAAAATCACGTTAAAGCCCTAAATCTTCTGAAGATTTCACTTTGACTCCAAAATAAAAATACACTTAAAATGATATGAAAAGAGAAAGTTTGTCGTACTAACTAAATTAAAGTGAATTCCGGGTTGTGTTGACTTTTTTTCAATCAATTCCGACGACTCGGTTTTTCGGCGTTAATTTTCGGTGCACGAAAAGTTGTTTCCGATCAGATTTTTTTCGATGTCATAATAATCGGTTTTAAATTCTAGGGCATGTCATATAATTTTTTTTAGAAATCTGGGCTACGGAGCATTCCCTGCAATCGATTCGGTTTTGGATTACTGTACCGAAAATCACGTTAAAGCCCTAAATCTTCTGAAGATTTCACTTTGACTCCAAAATAAAAATACACTTAAAATGATATGAAAAGAGAAAGTTTGTCGTACTAACTAAATTAAAGTGAATTCCGGGTTGTGTTGACTTTTTTTCAATCAATTCCGACGACTCGGTTTTTCGGCGTTAATTTTCGGTGCACGAAAAGTTGTTTCCGATCAGATTGTTTTCGATGTCATAATAATCGGTTTTAAATTCTAGATCATGTCATATAATTTTTTTTAGAAATCTGGGCTACGGAGCATTCCCTGCAATCGATTCGGTTTTGGATTACTGTACCGAAAATCACGTTAAAGCCCTAAATCTTCTGAAGATTTCACTTTGACTCCAAAATAAAAATACACTTAAAATGATATGAAAAGAGAAAGTTTGTCGTACTAACTAAATTAAAGTGAATTCCGGGTTGTGTTGACTTTTTTTCAATCAATTCCGACGACTCGGTTTTTCGGCGTTAATTTTCGGTGCACGAAAAGTTGTTTCCGATCAGATTTTTTTCGATGTCATAATAATCGGTTTTAAATTCTAGGGCATGTCATATAATTTTTTTTAGAAATCTGGGCTACGGAGCATTCCCTGCAATCGATTCGGTTTTGGATTACTGTACCGAAAATCACGTTAAAGCCCTAAATCTTCTGAAGATTTCACTTTGACTCCAAAATAAAAATACACTTAAAATGATATGAAAAGAGAAAGTTTGTCGTACTAACTAAATTAAAGTGAATTCCGGGTTGTGTTGACTTTTTTTCAATCAATTCCGACGACTCGGTTTTTCGGCGTTAATTTTCGGTGCACGAAAAGTTTTTTCCGATCAGATTGTTTTCGATGTCATAATAATCGGTTTTAAATTCTAGATCATGTCATATAATTTTTTTTAGAAATCTGGGCTACGGAGCATTCCCTGCAATCGATTCGGTTTTGGATTACTGTACCGAAAATCACGTTAAAGCCCTAAATCTTCTGAAGATTTCACTTTGACTCCAAAATAAAAATACACTTAAAATGATATGAAAAGAGAAAGTTTGTCGTACTAACTAAATTAAAGTGAATTCCGGGTTGTGTTGACTTTTTTTCAATCAATTCCGACGACTCGGTTTTTCGGCGTTAATTTTCGGTGCACGAAAAGTTGTTTCCGATCAGATTTTTTTCGATGTCATAATAATCGATTTTAAATTCTAGGGCATGTCATATAATTTTTTTTAGAAATCTGGGCTACAGAGCATTCCCTGCAATCGATTCGGTTTTGGATTACTGTACCGAAAATCACGTTAAAGCCCTAAATCTTCTGAAGATTTCACTTTGACTCCAAAATAAAAATACACTTAAAATGATATGAAAAGAGAAAGTTTGTCGTACTAACTAAATTAAAGTGAATTCCGGGTTGTGTTGACTTTTTTTCAATCAATTCCGACGACTCGATTTTTCGGCGTTAATTTTCGGTGCACGAAAAGTTGTTTCCAATCAGATTTTTTTCGATGTCATAATAATCGGTTTTAAATTCTAGATCATGTCATATAATTTTTTTTAGAAATCTGGGCTACGGACCATTCCCTGCAATCGATTCGGTTTTGGATTACTGTACCGAAAATCACGTTAAAGCCCTAAATCTTCTGAAGATTTCACTTTGACTCCAAAATAAAAATACACTTAAAATGTTATGAAAAGAGAAAGTTTGTCGTACTAACTAAATTAAAGTGAATTCCGGGTTGTGTTAACTTTTTTTCAATCAATTCCGACGACTCGGTTTTTCGGCGTTAATTTTCGGTGCTCGAAAAGTTGCTTCTGATCAGATTTTTTTCGATGTCATAATAATCGGTTTTAAATTCTAGGACTTGTCATATAATTTTTTTTAGAAATCTGGGCTACGGAGCATTCCCTGCAATCGATTCGGTTTTGGATTACTGTACCGAAAATCACGTTAAAGCCCTAAATCTTCTGAAGATTTCACTTTGACTCCAAAATAAAAATACACTTAAAATGATATGAAAAGAGAAAGTTTGTCGTACTAACTAAATTAAAGTGAATTCCGGGTTGTGTTAACTTTTTTTCAATCAATTCCGACGACTCGATTTTTCGGCGTTAATTTTCGGTGCACGAAAAGTTGTTTCCAATCAGATTTTTTTCGATGTCATAATAATCGGTTTTAAATTCTAGATCATGTCATATAATTTTTTTTAGAAATCTGGGCTACGGAGCATTCCCTGCAATCGATTCGGTTTTGGATTACTGTACCGAAAATCACGTTAAAGCCCTAAATCTTCTGAAGATTTCACTTTGACTCCAAAATAAAAATACACTTAAAATGATATGAAAAGAGAAAGTTTGTCGTACTAACTAAAATAAAGTGAATTCCGGGTTGTGTTGACTTTTTTTCAATCAATTCCGACGACTCGGTTTTTCGGCGTTAATTTTCGGTGCACGAAAAGTTTTTTCCGATCAGATTGTTTTCGATGTCATAATAATCGGTTTTAAATTCTAGATCATGTCATATAATTTTTTTTAGAAATCTGGGCTACGGAGCATTCCCTGCAATCGATTCGGTTTTGGATTACTGTACCAAAAATCACGTTAAAGCCCTAAATCTTCTGAAGATTTCACTTTGACTCCAAAATAAAAATACACTTAAAATGATATGAAAAGAGAAAGTTTGTCGTACTAACTAAATTAAAGTGAATTCCGGGTTGTGTTGACTTTTTTTCAATCAATTCCGACGACTCGGTTTTTCGGCGTTAATTTTCGGTGCTCGAAAAGTTGATTCTGATCAGATTTTTTTCGATATCATAATAATCGGTTTTAAATTCTAGGACTTGTCATATAATTTTTTTTAGAAATCTGGGCTACGGAGCATTCCCTGCAATCGATTCGGTTTTGGATTACTGTACCGAAAATCACGTTAAAGCCCTAAATCTTCTGAAGATTTCACTTTGACTCCAAAATAAAAATACACTTAAAATGATATGAAAAGAGAAAGTTTGTCGTACTAACTAAATTAAAGTGAATTCTGGGTTGTGTTGACTTTTTTTCAATCAATTCCGACGACTCGGTTTTTCGGCGTTAATTTTCGGTGCACGAAAAGTTGTTTCCGATCAGATTGTTTTCGATTTCATAATAATCGGTTTTAAATTCTAGGGCATGTCATTTAATTTTTTTTAGAAATCTGGGCTACGGAGCATTCCCTGCAATCGATTCGGTTTTGGATTACTGTACCGAAAATCACGTTAAAGCCCTAAATCTTCTGAAGATTTCACTTTGACTCCAAAATAAAAATACACTTAAAATGATATGAAAAGAGAAAGTTTGTCGTACTAACTAAAATAAAGTGAATTCCGGGTTGTGTTCACTTTTTTTCAATCAATTCCGACGACTCGGTTTTTCGGCGTTAATTTTCGGTGCACGAAAAGTTTTTTCCGATCAGATTGTTTTCGATGTCATAATAATCGGTTTTAAATTCTAGATCATGTCATATAATTTTTTTTAGAAATCTGGGCTACGGAGCATTCCCTGCAATCGATTCGGTCTTGGATTACTGTACCGAAAATCACGTTAAAGCCCTAAATCTTCTGAAGATTTCACTTTGACTCCAAAATAAAAATACACTTAAAATGATATGAAAAGAGAAAGTTTGTCATACTAACTAAATTAAAGTGAATTCCGGGTTGTGTTGACTTTTTTTCAATCAATTCCGACGACTCGGTTTTTCGGCGTTAATTTTCGGTGCACGAAAAGTTGTTTCCGATCAGATTTTTTTCGATGTCATAATAATCGGTTTTAAATTCTAGGGCATGTCATATAATTTTTTTTAGAAATCTGGGCTACGGAGCATTCCCTGCAATCGATTCGGTTTTGGATTACTGTACCGAAAATCACGTTAAAGCCCTAAATCTTCTGAAGATTTCACTTTGACTCCAAAATAAAAATACACTTAAAATGTTATGAAAAGAGAAAGTTTGTCGTACTAACTAAATTAAAGTGAATTCCGGGTTGTGTTGACTTTTTTTCAATCAATTCCGACGACTCGGTTTTTCGGCGTTAATTTTCGGTGCTCGAAAAGTTGCTTCTGATCAGATTTTTTTCGATGTCATAATAATCGGTTTTAAATTCTAGGACTTGTCATATAATTTTTTTTAGAAATCTGGGCTACGGAGCATTCCCTGCAATCGATTCGGTTTTGAATTACTGTACCGAAAATCACGTTAAAGCCCTAAATCTTCTGAAGATTTCACTTTGACTCCAAAATAAAAATACACTTGAAATGATATGAAAAGAGAAAGTTTGTCGTACTAACTAAATTAAAGTGAATTCCGGGTTGTGTTGACTTTTTTTCAATCAATTCCGACGACTCGATTTTTCGGCGTTAATTTTCGGTGCACGAAAAGTTGTTTCCAATCAGATTTTTTTCGATGTCATAATAATCGGTTTTAAATTCTAGATCATGTCATATAATTTTTTTTAGAAATCTGGGCTACGGACCGTTCCCTGCAATCGATTCGGTTTTGGATTACTGTACCGAAAATCACGTTAAAGCCCTAAATCTTCTGAAGAATTCACTTTGACTCCAAAATAAAAATACACTTAAAATGATATGAAAAGAGAAAGTTTGTCGTACTAACTAAATTAAAGTGAATTCCGGGTTGTGTTTGTTGAGTTCTAACTTAGTCAAGAGGGGGGGTGAATTGACACCTTTTAAAAACTTTAATGCAAAACTTATGCACGTATATATATGAGAAAACAAATTTAATATAAACCAAAATTGTAGTTGAGAGTACGGGAGCACTTAAATACTAGATGGATAATATGATATCCGCCAGCTGTGCTAGTATGTGCTTAGATCCAATATACTCTTCAAATTACAACTTGGTGAAAAACATGTGATTTGAATGCACACAATAACAAGACTTTAAATAAACCAAATGGAATATTAAATGAGTACAAAGAATGATCAATTAAAGCAAATCAGAATATAATAGCCAACAAGAATGTAGGCCTTAGGATTTGGCCACACAAAAACAAAAACAAATAAGTATAATCAAGCAAGAATAAGTAAAGAGTGAAGAGAAGAAGGACACAGCGATTTATAGTGGTTCGGCCCTTATGGCTTACATCCACTACCTAAGGATTCCCTTCCTTAGGATTTTCAATCAAATCCACTATATGAAAATTTTCTTACAACCACCAAAGCCTTCACTTGGCTTCACCACCACCAAACTATTTCTGGAGTCTCACACTCACTAGTTTGGATTTTGTACGCTCTTTACAAGATAGTAGAGATTGAAAAATAGGGTTCTCTCAAAAATAATACAATGAAGTGTAGAGAACTCTCTTAGTTTTCTCTCAAGAAGATAGAGGAAAAGAAAGACTTGGAGAGAATGAGAATCTTGGCTAATGATGTAGAAAATGATAGGGCTTCCAAAAGTTATTCCAAAGCCTTCAAGAGACCCTTTTATATAGTGCTAGAGAAGGCTTTCCTTGATCAATCTCAGCCCTCCATGTGTCAAGTCTTCAAGCCAATCTCAGCCCTTCATTTGAATTCTTGATTTTCCTTCTATAATCAGCTAACTTGATTGATCATCAAGATCTTTGACTTTTGTTGATCTCCAATCAGCCTTGAATGAGCAAATCAATTCCAATAATGCATGGTTGACTTTAAGGATTAAAATATCAACAAAATCCTTCATAATTCTTGCAAAATCGACCATAAATAAGAACTAATCAATTCTGACTTCTAGTTGAATCTTCAATCACCTTTGATTGTGCAATTGGCCCCTTAGCTTCCATAACAAGTATAGCTAATTTGAAATTTGAATTTAAACCTCCAAATGGTGGAAAATCCATCCAAATATTCTCAAATAATGAAGCAAATTTGTCCAACAATGAAGATATCAATCATAACTTCAAAAGCCCTTAATTGATCAAGTTTCCATACTAAAAATGTTGACAACAAGAAGAGAATCAATTTGTGTAGCTGAATATATGCAAGATATCCTTAGAATATTCTCCCATAATGAAGATATCAATTAGTCATAATGAGTAGGATAATTGATTCCATGATTTGAGTAGAGGATCCTTTTAATGAGATAGAATCAACAATAAAGGAAAGTAATATCAATCAAGGTTTAACTTTCAAACCTTAATTTCCTCTATTAATGATGAACAATAATGCTGTATCTTTAGCTTCTCCATTTGAATGCAATTCAAAAATTCTTCCATATTTAACTAAGAAAAGAAGCTTCTAAGAACCTTTAAATTTACTCCATGATTCTCTTACCATATTTAGACCAACGAGAAGATGTAACCTTGATGAGTGTGCTCCATGTGGCTGCCATGTCATCAAAATGCCACATTAACAATGCCATGTCGCCAAGTTACATATATGGCAACTCCATATAGTGGACTACTCCAATCTCCTCAAAAACTTCCATATATATCTTTTGAACTTCCCATATATGAACAAGGATTCAATATATCTTCTAGACTTTCCATTCTAAGAAGAACTTTCCATTCATAGCTCAAATACTCAAATTTCTAGAAAGCTCTCTAAAAACTTGTTTCCATATATAATGAAATCTCTATATAAGTATAAGAAGTTTCTATATATAACCTGTGTCATGAAATCACTAAAGAATAGCTTTGTAAGCCTTATGAAGGCTTCATGCTTTGTTAGAACATAAAATATAAATTCACATTCACACATGCCAATTATCAATCATCAAAATCTACACTCAACAATCTCCCCCTTTTTGATGATTGCAAAAACGTGAAAGAAGCTATACTTAAATGATTTAACAAAAATATGATTTTCCCTTAATCTTGCTCTTGCTCCCCCTTAATTTAGGCTCCCCCTTAATTTAGGCTCCCCCTTAACTTGCTCTCTCCCCCTTAATTTAGTCTCCCTCTTATCCTTTTAAAAACACCATTTAGCTACATATTTTCTCTCCCCCTTTTTTGTAATCTATCAAAAAAATACATGAGAAAGAAAAAAAAATACAATTAGGGAATAGGAATCATACCAAGTGAGTTTCGAAGAAAAAGAAAATTTTCATTTGAAAGAGGCTTAGTAAAAATATCAGCAAGTTGATTCTTGGTATCCACATATTTAATCACAATATCACCTCGTAACACATGCTCTCTAATAAAATGATGTCTAACTTCTATGTGTTTAGCTTTGCTATGATACACCGGATTCTTAGATAAGTGGATAGCACTTGTGTTATCACAATAAATGGAAATATTCTTGAACTCTAAACCAAAATCCTCTAATTGTTGTTTAATCCAAAGCAATTGTGAAGTGCAACTACTTATGGCCATATACTCAGCTTCAGTAGTGGAGAGTGCTACACTTGATTGTTTCTTAGAAAACCATGAAATGAGCTTATTTCCTAGAAATTGACAAGTGCCCGTAGTACTTTTTCTATCCAATCTACAACCAGCATAATCCGAGTCACTATAAGCATACAAATCAAATAAAGAACTCTTATCATACCAAAGACCAAGAGTAGAGGTATCTTTTAAGTATCTAAAAATCCGTTTTACCGCAATTAAGTGTGATTGTCTAGGATTAGATTGAAATCTAGCACACAAACACACAGCATGCATAATATCGGGTCTAGATGCAGTAAGATATAACAGTGAGCCAATCATAGATCTATATAGCTTTTGGTCTACTTCATTACCATTTATGTCACTATCAAGCTTTGTATTTGCAGCCATGGGGGTAATACAAGGTTTAGCTAAATCCATGCCAAATCTAAATAGCAAATCTTTAGTATATTTAGCTTGACTAATGTGAATGCCATTCTCACTTTGTTTTATTTGCAAACCTAAAAAGAACGTTAGTTCACCATCATGCTCATTTGGAATTCACCACTCATACAATCAGCAAAATCTTTACACAAAGAATCATTAGTTGATCCAAAAATAATATCATCCACATACACTTGTACAATAAGCAAATCATTATTTTTATGCTTCACAAACAAAGTACTATCAATTTTCCCACGATTAAAATCATTTTGAAGCAAGAACTTTGATAAACGATCATACCACGCTCTAGGAGCTTGTTTTAAGCCATAAAGAGATTTAAAAAGCTTGTAAACATGATTTGGGAACTTTTGATTTTCAAAACCAGGGGGTTGCTTCACATAAACATCTTCTTGAATAAAGCCATTTAAAAATGCACTCTTAACATCCATTTGAAACAATTTAAAACCTTTAAAGCATGCAAATGCCATTAACAACCTAATAGCTTCTATTCTAGCTACCGGTGCAAACGACTCATCATAATCTACTCCTTCTTCTTGAGTATATCCTTGTGCCACTAATCTAGCCTTATTCCTAACCACTTTTCCATTTTCATCCATTTTGTTTTTGAAAACCCATTTTGTACCAATAATAGAATGATTTTCAGGTTTAGGAACTAAACTCCACACTTTGTTTCTTTCAAACTCATTTAACTCTTCTTGCATTGCTATTACCCAATCGGGTGCTTTTAGAGCATCATTAATACACTTAGGCTCAATTTCACAAATCAAAGCAAGAGAACTAAAAGGATGCACACCATGAGATGATCTAGTTCTAACTCCATGAGAAATGTCACCTATTATTAATTCTTTAGGATGTCGGTGCTTATTTTTAATTTGATACCAATTTTGATCATGCAAAGGACCTATCAATTCATTATTTTCTTGCGATTCTAAGTGAGTCTCATTTTCCAATTTATCTACTTCTATATATGAATCCATGTTATTAGGTGTAGATTCCTTTAAACTAGACTCTATTTGTGGTTCAAAAACTACATCTTCATCTTCTTCAATATTAGATCCCTTAGCTAGTGATTCATCAAATTTTACATGAATGGACTCTTCTATTGTTTTTGTCCTAGAGTTATAAACTCTATATGCTCTACTAGTAGAAGAAAAACCAACCAAAGAACCTACATCAGATTTAGCATCAAACTTATCCAAATTATATTTAGTGTTCAAAATGTAACATTTACACCCAAATGGTCTAAGATAATCTACTTTAGGTGTCTTACCATGCCAAAGTTCATATGGTGTCTTATTTAGCCCTTTTCTAATAGACAACCTATTTAACACATAACTTGCATGATTAATTGCTTCAGCCCAAAATGACTTAGGTAAACCACTTTCAATTAATATAGTTCTACCAATTTCTTGTAATGACCTATTTTTTCTTTCAACTACTCCATTTTGTTGTGGAGACCTAGGTGCAGAAAAATTATGAGAAATACCATATTTATCACATAACTCACCAAAACCAAAGTTATCAAACTCACCACCATGATCACTCCTAATCTTAATTACACATGCATTTCGTTGATTTTGTAGTTTTCGAATTTGACTATCAAAAACATGTAATGCCTCACTTTTATGAGAAATAAACAAGCACCAAGTAAAACGAGAAAAGTCATCCACAATCACAAATGCATATGATTTACCACCTAAACTTTTAACCCTACTAGGACCAAACAAATCTAAATGAAGTAATTCTAATGGCCTAGTTGTGGTAACATCTTGTTTTGATTTAAATGACTCTCTAACTTGTTTTCCTCTAATGCATGCATCACACATATGTAGGTCATTCAAATTCAATTTAGGCACTCCTCTAATCAGATTTTTCTTTATTAGTTTAGAAAGAGTAGATGTGCTAATATGACCTAATCTTCTATGCCATAGATCCATAGAGTTATCATTCACCATAAGACAAGTAGCATCATTAACACATAAAGAATTCAGATTTAGCACATAAATGTTTCCTTCTCTAATGCCTTTTAAAACAATCTTATTTAAAGAATCTTTAATCAAGCACTCATTACCTTCAAATGCAACCATGTAGCCTTTGTCAATTAATTGACTTATGCTAAGCAAGTTGTAGGATAAGCCACTCACAAATAAGACATCTTCAAACATGAGTTTAGAAGGATTACCCACATTTCCAATACCTACAATTTTCCCTTTTGAGCCATCACCAAAAGTAACATTACCTCCATGCTTTTTAGCTTTAAGAGACGAAAATAAGGTGGCATCTCCAGTCATGTGCCTTGAACATCCGCTGTCCAAGAACCATTGGCTTGAAGTACCTTTGGCCTTCAAGCACACCTATTAAGCAAATCAAGGAACCTTAGGTACCCAAACTTTGGGTCCTTGGGGGTTAGAGAACATGAAATCATAGCCATATGTATCAAATATATGTTCCTTAGCTTTTTGATCATTTAAACCCTTAGGAATCCAAAAACTCCTAGTTTTAACAACTTTATTATTTCTAGTTCTAGCTAGTTTTGCATATTTAGCTCTAGGGAGATATTTTGCTCCTTTAATGATTCTAGCATGATGCACACACCTAGAATGAGTAAGATGAGTGGAAGAACCAGTTTTTTGGATTTTCTCTTTTAGTTTACTAGGGTCAAAACCAAGACCAGCTTTTTCAAAATATGGTTTTTGAGATGCAAGCAAAGAATCCAATTTACTGGAACTCAAAGAGAATTTTAAAAATGATTTTTCCAAGTGCTCATTCTTTTCTTTTAAACATGTTATTTCATTTAGTAACTCAGAATGATCACATACAATGCATTCATGCTCCCTAAGACTATCAATAGTGTCATGCAATTCATTTATAGTATCTTTTAATGCACACACTTCATTTGGTTTATTTTCTTCCATTTTCCTAATTTTAGAGTTTAACTCATCTATTTCTTCCATGTACTCTTCCTCTTTCTTTTCTAATCTACCATTTTCTCTCTTAAGCTCCTTGATTTCTCTAATAGCCGATTTATGTTTTTTAAACAGAAAATCAAACTCTTCTAATAACGCATCCATTTCGGAAGTGTTTACCTCCTCATCTGTGGAAGATGAGTTCTTTTCTCCTTTGGCCATCAAACAAAAGTTGGCCTTTTCTTCTTCTTCATCGCTCGAAGATGATTCAGATTCACTAGAATCATCCCAAGTTGCTTTGAATGCTTTTCTATCTTTCTTCTCTTCCTTTCTCCTTCCTTTGGATCTACCCTTCTTTGATTTGGGACATTCGGACTTGTAGTGTCCAATCTTACCACACTTGTAGCAAGTAACCTCCACTTTCTTTTCATTTGAGGCTTCTACAGGCTTAGTCTTGCTGAAACTCCTTTTATTCTTTTTCATAAAGTTTCGGAGCCTCCTAGCCAACATGGCAATCTCCTCTTCGGAATCCTCCTCTCCACTAGATTCCTGTGCAACAGGTAAAGCAATTGATTTAGATTTTAGAGAATCTTCTTTGTTTCTATACCTGTTTTTGAGAGTAAGCTCATGTGTCATTAGTGAACCCATTAGTTCATCTAGTGACAACTTCTTGGTATCCTTGGCCTCTTGAATGGCTGTCACCTTTGGATCCCATGCCTCCGGTAGAGATCTTAGAACCTTTTGCACCTTTTCAAAATCTGAATATGATTTACCAAGAGACTCAAGAGAGTTAAGAATATCAGTCAAGCGAGTATACATTTCAGAGATAGATTCATTAGGTTTCATAGAAAATAATTCAAAATCATGTATGTACATGTTTATTTTTGTTTCTCTAACTTGACTAGTACCTTCATATTTTAACTCTAACTTCTTCCAAATTTCATAAGCAGATTTACAACACTGTACATAATTAAATTCGGATCTACTTAAAGCACAATGAAATGCACTCTTAGCCTTAGCATTTAAAGCAATTAATCTCTTATCTTCATCCGTGTACTTATCTCTACTCTTTTCTACTATCTCTTCTACTTCTCCTCTCTTTACCTTTTCCTTAGGGACATATGGACCATCTCTAACTATTTCCCACAAATCAAGACTATATGCAGTTAAAAAATCTTCCATCATTGTTTTCCAATATGCATAATCGGTGCCATCAAAGAATGGTGCCCTAGATAAAGAACGACCCTCATTTTCATAAAAACGTGAACTCGATGCCATGGATACACCTAGTGATGATTAATCACTCTCTTAGGAACCTCGCTCTGATACCACTTGTTGAGTTCTAACTTAGTCAAGAGGGGGGGTGAATTGACACCTTTTAAAAACTTTAATGCAAAACTTATGCACGTATATATATGAGAAAACAAATTTAATATAAACCAAAATTGTAGTTGAGAGTACGGGAGCACTTAAATACTAGATGGATAATATGATATCCGCCAGCTGTGCTAGTATGTGCTTAGATCCAATATACTCTTCAAATTACAACTTGGTGAAAAACATGTGATTTGAATGCACACAATAACAAGACTTTAAATAAACCAAATGGAATATTAAATGAGTACAAAGAATGATCAATTAAAGCAAATCAGAATATAATAGCCAACAAGAATGTAGGCCTTAGGATTTGGCCACACAAAAACAAAAACAAATAAGTATAATCAAGCAAGAATAAGTAAAGAGTGAAGAGAAGAAGGACACAGCGATTTATAGTGGTTCGGCCCTTATGGCTTACATCCACTACCTAAGGATTCCCTTCCTTAGGATTTTCAATCAAATCCACTATATGAAAATTTTCTTACAACCACCAAAGCCTTCACTTGGCTTCACCACCACCAAACTATTTCTGGAGTCTCACACTCACTAGTTTGGATTTTGTACGCTCTTTACAAGATAGTAGAGATTGAAAAATAGGGTTCTCTCAAAAATAATACAATGAAGTGTAGAGAACTCTCTTAGTTTTCTCTCAAGAAGATAGAGGAAAAGAAAGACTTGGAGAGAATGAGAATCTTGGCTAATGATGTAGAAAATGATAGGGCTTCCAAAAGTTATTCCAAAGCCTTCAAGAGACCCTTTTATATAGTGCTAGAGAAGGCTTTCCTTGATCAATCTCAGCCCTCCATGTGTCAAGTCTTCAAGCCAATCTCAGCCCTTCATTTGAATTCTTGATTTTCCTTCTATAATCAGCTAACTTGATTGATCATCAAGATCTTTGACTTTTGTTGATCTCCAATCAGCCTTGAATGAGCAAATCAATTCCAATAATGCATGGTTGACTTTAAGGATTAAAATATCAACAAAATCCTTCATAATTCTTGCAAAATCGACCATAAATAAGAACTAATCAATTCTGACTTCTAGTTGAATCTTCAATCACCTTTGATTGTGCAATTGGCCCCTTAGCTTCCATAACAAGTATAGCTAATTTGAAATTTGAATTTAAACCTCCAAATGGTGGAAAATCCATCCAAATATTCTCAAATAATGAAGCAAATTTGTCCAACAATGAAGATATCAATCATAACTTCAAAAGCCCTTAATTGATCAAGTTTCCATACTAAAAATGTTGACAACAAGAAGAGAATCAATTTGTGTAGCTGAATATATGCAAGATATCCTTAGAATATTCTCCCATAATGAAGATATCAATTAGTCATAATGAGTAGGATAATTGATTCCATGATTTGAGTAGAGGATCCTTTTAATGAGATAGAATCAACAATAAAGGAAAGTAATATCAATCAAGGTTTAACTTTCAAACCTTAATTTCCTCTATTAATGATGAACAATAATGCTGTATCTTTAGCTTCTCCATTTGAATGCAATTCAAAAATTCTTCCATATTTAACTAAGAAAAGAAGCTTCTAAGAACCTTTAAATTTACTCCATGATTCTCTTACCATATTTAGACCAACGAGAAGATGTAACCTTGATGAGTGTGCTCCATGTGGCTGCCATGTCATCAAAATGCCACATTAACAATGCCATGTCGCCAAGTTACATATATGGCAACTCCATATAGTGGACTACTCCAATCTCCTCAAAAACTTCCATATATATCTTTTGAACTTCCCATATATGAACAAGGATTCAATATATCTTCTAGACTTTCCATTCTAAGAAGAACTTTCCATTCATAGCTCAAATACTCAAATTTCTAGAAAGCTCTCTAAAAACTTGTTTCCATATATAATGAAATCTCTATATAAGTATAAGAAGTTTCTATATATAACCTGTGTCATGAAATCACTAAAGAATAGCTTTGTAAGCCTTATGAAGGCTTCATGCTTTGTTAGAACATAAAATATAAATTCACATTCACACATGCCAATTATCAATCATCAAAATCTACACTCAACAATCTCCCCCTTTTTGATGATTGCAAAAACGTGAAAGAAGCTATACTTAAATGATTTAACAAAAATATGATTTTCCCTTAATCTTGCTCTTGCTCCCCCTTAATTTAGGCTCCCCCTTAATTTAGGCTCCCCCTTAACTTGCTCTCTCCCCCTTAATTTAGTCTCCCTCTTATCCTTTTAAAAACACCATTTAGCTACATATTTTCTCTCCCCCTTTTTTGTAATCTATCAAAAAAATACATGAGAAAGAAAAAAAAATACAATTAGGGAATAGGAATCATACCAAGTGAGTTTCGAAGAAAAAGAAAATTTTCATTTGAAAGAGGCTTAGTAAAAATATCAGCAAGTTGATTCTTGGTATCCACATATTTAATCACAATATCACCTCGTAACACATGCTCTCTAATAAAATGATGTCTAACTTCTATGTGTTTAGCTTTGCTATGATACACCGGATTCTTAGATAAGTGGATAGCACTTGTGTTATCACAATAAATGGAAATATTCTTGAACTCTAAACCAAAATCCTCTAATTGTTGTTTAATCCAAAGCAATTGTGAAGTGCAACTACTTATGGCCATATACTCAGCTTCAGTAGTGGAGAGTGCTACACTTGATTGTTTCTTAGAAAACCATGAAATGAGCTTATTTCCTAGAAATTGACAAGTGCCCGTAGTACTTTTTCTATCCAATCTACAACCAGCATAATCCGAGTCACTATAAGCATACAAATCAAATAAAGAACTCTTATCATACCAAAGACCAAGAGTAGAGGTATCTTTTAAGTATCTAAAAATCCGTTTTACCGCAATTAAGTGTGATTGTCTAGGATTAGATTGAAATCTAGCACACAAACACACAGCATGCATAATATCGGGTCTAGATGCAGTAAGATATAACAGTGAGCCAATCATAGATCTATATAGCTTTTGGTCTACTTCATTACCATTTATGTCACTATCAAGCTTTGTATTTGCAGCCATGGGGGTAATACAAGGTTTAGCTAAATCCATGCCAAATCTAAATAGCAAATCTTTAGTATATTTAGCTTGACTAATGTGAATGCCATTCTCACTTTGTTTTATTTGCAAACCTAAAAAGAACGTTAGTTCACCATCATGCTCATTTGGAATTCACCACTCATACAATCAGCAAAATCTTTACACAAAGAATCATTAGTTGATCCAAAAATAATATCATCCACATACACTTGTACAATAAGCAAATCATTATTTTTATGCTTCACAAACAAAGTACTATCAATTTTCCCACGATTAAAATCATTTTGAAGCAAGAACTTTGATAAACGATCATACCACGCTCTAGGAGCTTGTTTTAAGCCATAAAGAGATTTAAAAAGCTTGTAAACATGATTTGGGAACTTTTGATTTTCAAAACCAGGGGGTTGCTTCACATAAACATCTTCTTGAATAAAGCCATTTAAAAATGCACTCTTAACATCCATTTGAAACAATTTAAAACCTTTAAAGCATGCAAATGCCATTAACAACCTAATAGCTTCTATTCTAGCTACCGGTGCAAACGACTCATCATAATCTACTCCTTCTTCTTGAGTATATCCTTGTGCCACTAATCTAGCCTTATTCCTAACCACTTTTCCATTTTCATCCATTTTGTTTTTGAAAACCCATTTTGTACCAATAATAGAATGATTTTCAGGTTTAGGAACTAAACTCCACACTTTGTTTCTTTCAAACTCATTTAACTCTTCTTGCATTGCTATTACCCAATCGGGTGCTTTTAGAGCATCATTAATACACTTAGGCTCAATTTCACAAATCAAAGCAAGAGAACTAAAAGGATGCACACCATGAGATGATCTAGTTCTAACTCCATGAGAAATGTCACCTATTATTAATTCTTTAGGATGTCGGTGCTTATTTTTAATTTGATACCAATTTTGATCATGCAAAGGACCTATCAATTCATTATTTTCTTGCGATTCTAAGTGAGTCTCATTTTCCAATTTATCTACTTCTATATATGAATCCATGTTATTAGGTGTAGATTCCTTTAAACTAGACTCTATTTGTGGTTCAAAAACTACATCTTCATCTTCTTCAATATTAGATCCCTTAGCTAGTGATTCATCAAATTTTACATGAATGGACTCTTCTATTGTTTTTGTCCTAGAGTTATAAACTCTATATGCTCTACTAGTAGAAGAAAAACCAACCAAAGAACCTACATCAGATTTAGCATCAAACTTATCCAAATTATATTTAGTGTTCAAAATGTAACATTTACACCCAAATGGTCTAAGATAATCTACTTTAGGTGTCTTACCATGCCAAAGTTCATATGGTGTCTTATTTAGCCCTTTTCTAATAGACAACCTATTTAACACATAACTTGCATGATTAATTGCTTCAGCCCAAAATGACTTAGGTAAACCACTTTCAATTAATATAGTTCTACCAATTTCTTGTAATGACCTATTTTTTCTTTCAACTACTCCATTTTGTTGTGGAGACCTAGGTGCAGAAAAATTATGAGAAATACCATATTTATCACATAACTCACCAAAACCAAAGTTATCAAACTCACCACCATGATCACTCCTAATCTTAATTACACATGCATTTCGTTGATTTTGTAGTTTTCGAATTTGACTATCAAAAACATGTAATGCCTCACTTTTATGAGAAATAAACAAGCACCAAGTAAAACGAGAAAAGTCATCCACAATCACAAATGCATATGATTTACCACCTAAACTTTTAACCCTACTAGGACCAAACAAATCTAAATGAAGTAATTCTAATGGCCTAGTTGTGGTAACATCTTGTTTTGATTTAAATGACTCTCTAACTTGTTTTCCTCTAATGCATGCATCACACATATGTAGGTCATTCAAATTCAATTTAGGCACTCCTCTAATCAGATTTTTCTTTATTAGTTTAGAAAGAGTAGATGTGCTAATATGACCTAATCTTCTATGCCATAGATCCATAGAGTTATCATTCACCATAAGACAAGTAGCATCATTAACACATAAAGAATTCAGATTTAGCACATAAATGTTTCCTTCTCTAATGCCTTTTAAAACAATCTTATTTAAAGAATCTTTAATCAAGCACTCATTACCTTCAAATGCAACCATGTAGCCTTTGTCAATTAATTGACTTATGCTAAGCAAGTTGTAGGATAAGCCACTCACAAATAAGACATCTTCAAACATGAGTTTAGAAGGATTACCCACATTTCCAATACCTACAATTTTCCCTTTTGAGCCATCACCAAAAGTAACATTACCTCCATGCTTTTTAGCTTTAAGAGACGAAAATAAGGTGGCATCTCCAGTCATGTGCCTTGAACATCCGCTGTCCAAGAACCATTGGCTTGAAGTACCTTTGGCCTTCAAGCACACCTATTAAGCAAATCAAGGAACCTTAGGTACCCAAACTTTGGGTCCTTGGGGGTTAGAGAACATGAAATCATAGCCATATGTATCAAATATATGTTCCTTAGCTTTTTGATCATTTAAACCCTTAGGAATCCAAAAACTCCTAGTTTTAACAACTTTATTATTTCTAGTTCTAGCTAGTTTTGCATATTTAGCTCTAGGGAGATATTTTGCTCCTTTAATGATTCTAGCATGATGCACACACCTAGAATGAGTAAGATGAGTGGAAGAACCAGTTTTTTGGATTTTCTCTTTTAGTTTACTAGGGTCAAAACCAAGACCAGCTTTTTCAAAATATGGTTTTTGAGATGCAAGCAAAGAATCCAATTTACTGGAACTCAAAGAGAATTTTAAAAATGATTTTTCCAAGTGCTCATTCTTTTCTTTTAAACATGTTATTTCATTTAGTAACTCAGAATGATCACATACAATGCATTCATGCTCCCTAAGACTATCAATAGTGTCATGCAATTCATTTATAGTATCTTTTAATGCACACACTTCATTTGGTTTATTTTCTTCCATTTTCCTAATTTTAGAGTTTAACTCATCTATTTCTTCCATGTACTCTTCCTCTTTCTTTTCTAATCTACCATTTTCTCTCTTAAGCTCCTTGATTTCTCTAATAGCCGATTTATGTTTTTTAAACAGAAAATCAAACTCTTCTAATAACGCATCCATTTCGGAAGTGTTTACCTCCTCATCTGTGGAAGATGAGTTCTTTTCTCCTTTGGCCATCAAACAAAAGTTGGCCTTTTCTTCTTCTTCATCGCTCGAAGATGATTCAGATTCACTAGAATCATCCCAAGTTGCTTTGAATGCTTTTCTATCTTTCTTCTCTTCCTTTCTCCTTCCTTTGGATCTACCCTTCTTTGATTTGGGACATTCGGACTTGTAGTGTCCAATCTTACCACACTTGTAGCAAGTAACCTCCACTTTCTTTTCATTTGAGGCTTCT
This sequence comes from Diospyros lotus, assembly GCF_014633365.1. Taxonomy (NCBI): domain Eukaryota; kingdom Viridiplantae; phylum Streptophyta; class Magnoliopsida; order Ericales; family Ebenaceae; genus Diospyros; species Diospyros lotus. The sequence continues at coordinate 551,945 of NC_068338.1, forward strand.
ACAGGCTTAGTCTTGCTGAAACTCCTTTTATTCTTTTTCATAAAGTTTCGGAGCCTCCTAGCCAACATGGCAATCTCCTCTTCGGAATCCTCCTCTCCACTAGATTCCTGTGCAACAGGTAAAGCAATTGATTTAGATTTTAGAGAATCTTCTTTGTTTCTATACCTGTTTTTGAGAGTAAGCTCATGTGTCATTAGTGAACCCATTAGTTCATCTAGTGACAACTTCTTGGTATCCTTGGCCTCTTGAATGGCTGTCACCTTTGGATCCCATGCCTCCGGTAGAGATCTTAGAACCTTTTGCACCTTTTCAAAATCTGAATATGATTTACCAAGAGACTCAAGAGAGTTAAGAATATCAGTCAAGCGAGTATACATTTCAGAGATAGATTCATTAGGTTTCATAGAAAATAATTCAAAATCATGTATGTACATGTTTATTTTTGTTTCTCTAACTTGACTAGTACCTTCATATTTTAACTCTAACTTCTTCCAAATTTCATAAGCAGATTTACAACACTGTACATAATTAAATTCGGATCTACTTAAAGCACAATGAAATGCACTCTTAGCCTTAGCATTTAAAGCAATTAATCTCTTATCTTCATCCGTGTACTTATCTCTACTCTTTTCTACTATCTCTTCTACTTCTCCTCTCTTTACCTTTTCCTTAGGGACATATGGACCATCTCTAACTATTTCCCACAAATCAAGACTATATGCAGTTAAAAAATCTTCCATCATTGTTTTCCAATATGCATAATCGGTGCCATCAAAGAATGGTGCCCTAGATAAAGAACGACCCTCATTTTCATAAAAACGTGAACTCGATGCCATGGATACACCTAGTGATGATTAATCACTCTCTTAGGAACCTCGCTCTGATACCACTTGTTGAGTTCTAACTTAGTCAAGAGGGGGGGTGAATTGACACCTTTTAAAAACTTTAATGCAAAACTTATGCACGTATATATATGAGAAAACAAATTTAATATAAACCAAAATTGTAGTTGAGAGTACGGGAGCACTTAAATACTAGATGGATAATATGATATCCGCCAGCTGTGCTAGTATGTGCTTAGATCCAATATACTCTTCAAATTACAACTTGGTGAAAAACATGTGATTTGAATGCACACAATAACAAGACTTTAAATAAACCAAATGGAATATTAAATGAGTACAAAGAATGATCAATTAAAGCAAATCAGAATATAATAGCCAACAAGAATGTAGGCCTTAGGATTTGGCCACACAAAAACAAAAACAAATAAGTATAATCAAGCAAGAATAAGTAAAGAGTGAAGAGAAGAAGGACACAGCGATTTATAGTGGTTCGGCCCTTATGGCTTACATCCACTACCTAAGGATTCCCTTCCTTAGGATTTTCAATCAAATCCACTATATGAAAATTTTCTTACAACCACCAAAGCCTTCACTTGGCTTCACCACCACCAAACTATTTCTGGAGTCTCACACTCACTAGTTTGGATTTTGTACGCTCTTTACAAGATAGTAGAGATTGAAAAATAGGGTTCTCTCAAAAATAATACAATGAAGTGTAGAGAACTCTCTTAGTTTTCTCTCAAGAAGATAGAGGAAAAGAAAGACTTGGAGAGAATGAGAATCTTGGCTAATGATGTAGAAAATGATAGGGCTTCCAAAAGTTATTCCAAAGCCTTCAAGAGACCCTTTTATATAGTGCTAGAGAAGGCTTTCCTTGATCAATCTCAGCCCTCCATGTGTCAAGTCTTCAAGCCAATCTCAGCCCTTCATTTGAATTCTTGATTTTCCTTCTATAATCAGCTAACTTGATTGATCATCAAGATCTTTGACTTTTGTTGATCTCCAATCAGCCTTGAATGAGCAAATCAATTCCAATAATGCATGGTTGACTTTAAGGATTAAAATATCAACAAAATCCTTCATAATTCTTGCAAAATCGACCATAAATAAGAACTAATCAATTCTGACTTCTAGTTGAATCTTCAATCACCTTTGATTGTGCAATTGGCCCCTTAGCTTCCATAACAAGTATAGCTAATTTGAAATTTGAATTTAAACCTCCAAATGGTGGAAAATCCATCCAAATATTCTCAAATAATGAAGCAAATTTGTCCAACAATGAAGATATCAATCATAACTTCAAAAGCCCTTAATTGATCAAGTTTCCATACTAAAAATGTTGACAACAAGAAGAGAATCAATTTGTGTAGCTGAATATATGCAAGATATCCTTAGAATATTCTCCCATAATGAAGATATCAATTAGTCATAATGAGTAGGATAATTGATTCCATGATTTGAGTAGAGGATCCTTTTAATGAGATAGAATCAACAATAAAGGAAAGTAATATCAATCAAGGTTTAACTTTCAAACCTTAATTTCCTCTATTAATGATGAACAATAATGCTGTATCTTTAGCTTCTCCATTTGAATGCAATTCAAAAATTCTTCCATATTTAACTAAGAAAAGAAGCTTCTAAGAACCTTTAAATTTACTCCATGATTCTCTTACCATATTTAGACCAACGAGAAGATGTAACCTTGATGAGTGTGCTCCATGTGGCTGCCATGTCATCAAAATGCCACATTAACAATGCCATGTCGCCAAGTTACATATATGGCAACTCCATATAGTGGACTACTCCAATCTCCTCAAAAACTTCCATATATATCTTTTGAACTTCCCATATATGAACAAGGATTCAATATATCTTCTAGACTTTCCATTCTAAGAAGAACTTTCCATTCATAGCTCAAATACTCAAATTTCTAGAAAGCTCTCTAAAAACTTGTTTCCATATATAATGAAATCTCTATATAAGTATAAGAAGTTTCTATATATAACCTGTGTCATGAAATCACTAAAGAATAGCTTTGTAAGCCTTATGAAGGCTTCATGCTTTGTTAGAACATAAAATATAAATTCACATTCACACATGCCAATTATCAATCATCAAAATCTACACTCAACAGTGTTGACTTTTTTTCAATCAATTCTGACGACTCGGTTTTTCGGCGTTAATTTTCGGTGCTCGAAAAGTTGATTCTGATCAGATTTTTTTCGATATCACAATAATCGGTTTTAAATTCTAGGACTTGTCATATAATTTTTTTTAGAAATCTGGGCTACGGAGCATTCCCTGCAATCGATTCGGTTTTGGATTACTGTACCGAAAATCACGTTAAAGCCCTAAATCTTCTGAAGATTTCACATTGACTCCAAAATAAAAATACACTTAAAATGATATGAAAAGAGAAAGTTTGTCGTACTAACTAAATTAAAGTGAATTCTGGGTTGTGTTGACTTTTTTTCAATCAATTCCGACGACTCGGTTTTTCGGCGTTAATTTTCGGTGCACGAAAAGTTGTTTCCGATCAGATTGTTTTCGATGTCATAATAATCGGTTTTAAATTCTAGGGCATGTCATTTAATTTTTTTTAGAAATCTGGGCTACGGAGAATTCCCTGCAATCGATTCGGTTTTGGATTACTGTACCGAAAATCACGTTAAAGCCCTAAATCTTCTGAAGATTTCACTTTGACTCCAAAATAAAAATACACTTAAAATGATATGAAAAGAGAAAGTTTGTCGTACTAACTAAAATAAAGTGAATTCCGGGTTGTGTTGACTTTTTTTCAATCAATTCCGACGACTCGGTTTTTCGGCGTTAATTTTCGGTGCACGAAAAGTTTTTTCCGATCAGATTGTTTTCGATGTCATAATAATCGGTTTTAAATTCTAGATCATGTCATATAATTTTTTTTAGAAATCTGGGCTACGGACCATTCCCTGCAATCGATTCGGTTTTTGATTACTGTACCGAAAATCACGTTAAAGCCCTAAATCTTCTGAAGATTTCACTTTGACTCCAAAATAAAAATACACTTAAAATGATATGAAAAGAGAAAGTTTGTCGTACTAACTAAATTAAAGTGAATTCCGGGTTGTGTTGACTTTTTTTCAATCAATTCCGACGACTCGGTTTTTCGGCGTTAATTTTCGGTGCTCGAAAAGTTGATTCTGATCAGATTTTTTTCGATATCATAATAATCGGTTTTAAATTCTAGGACTTGTCATATAATTTTTTTTAGAAATCTGGGCTACGGAGCATTCCCTGCAATCGATTCGGTTTTGGATTACTGTACCGAAAATCACGTTAAAGCCCTAAATCTTCTGAAGATTTCACTTTGACTCCAAAATAAAAATACACTTAAAATGATATGAAAAGAGAAAGTTTGTCGTACTAACTAAATTAAAGTGAATTCTGGGTTGTGTTGACTTTTTTTCAATCAATTCCGACGACTCGGTTTTTCGGCGTTAATTTTCGGTGCACGAAAAGTTGTTTCCGATCAGATTGTTTTCGATGTCATAATAATCGGTTTTAAATTCTAGGGCATGTCATTTAATTTTTTTTAGAAATCTGGGCTACGGAGAATTCCCTGCAATCGATTCGGTTTTGGATTACTGTACCGAAAATCACGTTAAAGCCCTAAATCTTCTGAAGATTTCACTTTGACTCCAAAATAAAAATACACTTAAAATGATATGAAAAGAGAAAGTTTGTCGTACTAACTAAAATAAAGTGAATTCCGGGTTGTGTTGACTTTTTTTCAATCAATTCCGACGACTCGGTTTTTCGGCGTTAATTTTCGGTGCACGAAAAGTTTTTTCCGATCAGATTGTTTTCGATGTCATAATAATCGGTTTTAAATTCTAGATCATGTCATATAATTTTTTTTAGAAATCTGGGCTACGGAGCATTCCCTGCAATCGATTCGGTTTTGGATTACTGTACCGAAAATCACGTTAAAGCCCTAAATCTTCTGAAGATTTCACTTTGACTCCAAAATAAAAATACACTTAAAATGATATGAAAAGAGAAAGTTTGTCGTACTAACTAAATTAAAGTGAATTCCGGGTTGTGTTGACTTTTTTTCAATCAATTCCGACGACTCGGTTTTTCGGAGTTAATTTTCGGTGCACGAAAAGTTGTTTCCGATCAGATTTTTTTCGATGTCATAATAATCGGTTTTAAATTCTAGGGCATGTCATTTAATTTTTTTTAGAAATCTGGGCTACGGAGCATTCCCTGCAATCGATTCGGTTTTGGATTACTGTACCGAAAATCACGTTAAAGCCCTAAATCTTCTGAAGATTTCACTTTGACTCCAAAATAAAAATACACTTAAAATGATATGAAAAGAGAAAGTTTGTCGTACTAACTAAAATAAAGTGAATTCCGGGTTGTGTTGACTTTTTTTCAATCAATTCCGACGACTCGGTTTTTCGGCGTTAATTTTCGGTGCACGAAAAGTTTTTTCCGATCAGATTGTTTTCGATGTCATAATAATCGGTTTTAAATTCTAGATCATGTCATATAATTTTTTTTAGAAATCTGGGCTACGGAGCATTCCCTGCAATCGATTCGGTTTTGGATTACTGTACCGAAAATCACGTTAAAGCCCTAAATCTTCTGAAGATTTCACTTTGACTCCAAAATAAAAATACACTTAAAATGATATGAAAAGAGAAAGTTTGTCGTACTAACTAAAATAAAGTGAATTCCGGGTTGTGTTGACTTTTTTTCAATCAATTCCGACGACTCGGTTTTTCGGCGTTAATTTTCGGTGCACGAAAAGTTTTTTCCGATCAGATTGTTTTCGATGTCATAATAATCGGTTTTAAATTCTAGATCATGTCATATAATTTTTTTTAGAAATCTGGGCTACGGACCATTCCCTGCAATCGATTCGGTTTTTGATTACTGTACCGAAAATCACGTTAAAGCCCTAAATCTTCTGAAGATTTCACTTTGACTCCAAAATAAAAATACACTTAAAATGATATGAAAAGAGAAAGTTTGTCGTACTAACTAAATTAAAGTGAATTCCGGGTTGTGTTGACTTTTTTTCAATCAATTCCGACGACTCGGTTTTTCGGCGTTAATTTTCGGTGCTCGAAAAGTTGATTCTGATCAGATTTTTTTCGATATCATAATAATCGGTTTTAAATTCTAGGACTTGTCATATAATTTTTTTTAGAAATCTGGGCTACGGAGCATTCCCTGCAATCGATTCGGTTTTGGATTACTGTACCGAAAATCACGTTAAAGCCCTAAATCTTCTGAAGATTTCACTTTGACTCCAAAATAAAAATACACTTAAAATGATATGAAAAGAGAAAGTTTGTCGTACTAACTAAATTAAAGTGAATTCTGGGTTGTGTTGACTTTTTTTCAATCAATTCCGACGACTCGGTTTTTCGGCGTTAATTTTCGGTGCACGAAAAGTTGTTTCCGATCAGATTGTTTTCGATGTCATAATAATCGGTTTTAAATTCTAGGGCATGTCATTTAATTTTTTTTAGAAATCTGGGCTACGGAGAATTCCCTGCAATCGATTCGGTTTTGGATTACTGTACCGAAAATCACGTTAAAGCCCTAAATCTTCTGAAGATTTCACTTTGACTCCAAAATAAAAATACACTTAAAATGATATGAAAAGAGAAAGTTTGTCGTACTAACTAAAATAAAGTGAATTCCGGGTTGTGTTGACTTTTTTTCAATCAATTCCGACGACTCGGTTTTTCGGCGTTAATTTTCGGTGCACGAAAAGTTTTTTCCGATCAGATTGTTTTCGATGTCATAATAATCGGTTTTAAATTCTAGATCATGTCATATAATTTTTTTTAGAAATCTGGGCTACGGAGCATTCCCTGCAATCGATTCGGTTTTGGATTACTGTACCGAAAATCACGTTAAAGCCCTAAATCTTCTGAAGATTTCACTTTGACTCCAAAATAAAAATACACTTAAAATGATATGAAAAGAGAAAGTTTGTCGTACTAACTAAATTAAAGTGAATTCCGGGTTGTGTTGACTTTTTTTCAATCAATTCCGACGACTCGGTTTTTCGGAGTTAATTTTCGGTGCACGAAAAGTTGTTTCCGATCAGATTTTTTTCGATGTCATAATAATCGGTTTTAAATTCTAGGGCATGTCATTTAATTTTTTTTAGAAATCTGGGCTACGGAGCATTCCCTGCAATCGATTCGGTTTTGGATTACTGTACCGAAAATCACGTTAAAGCCCTAAATCTTCTGAAGATTTCACTTTGACTCCAAAATAAAAATACACTTAAAATGATATGAAAAGAGAAAGTTTGTCGTACTAACTAAAATAAAGTGAATTCCGGGTTGTGTTGACTTTTTTTCAATCAATTCCGACGACTCGGTTTTTCGGCGTTAATTTTCGGTGCACGAAAAGTTTTTTCCGATCAGATTGTTTTCGATGTCATAATAATCGGTTTTAAATTCTAGATCATGTCATATAATTTTTTTTAGAAATCTGGGCTACGGAGCATTCCCTGCAATCGATTCGGTTTTGGATTACTGTACCGAAAATCACGTTAAAGCCCTAAATCTTCTGAAGATTTCACTTTGACTCCAAAATAAAAATACACTTAAAATGATATGAAAAGAGAAAGTTTGTCGTACTAACTAAATTAAAGTGTATTCCGGGTTGTGTTGACTTTTTTTCAATCAATTCCGACGACTCGGTTTTTCGGCGTTAATTTTCGGTGCACGAAAAGTTGTTTCCGATCAGATTTTTTTCGATGTCATAATAATCGGTTTTAAATTCTAGGTCATGTCATATAATTTTTTTTAGAAATCTGGGCTACGGAGCATTCCCTGCAATCGATTCGGTTTTGGATTACTGTACCGAAAATCACGTTAAAGCCCTAAATCTTCTGAAGATTTCACTTTGACTCCAAAATAAAAATACACTTAAAATGATATGAAAAGAGAAAGTTTGTCGTACTAACTAAATTAAAGTGTATTCCGGGTTGTGTTGACTTTTTTTCAATCAATTCCGACGACTCGGTTTTTCGGCGTTAATTTTCGGTGCACGAAAAGTTGTTTCCGATCAGATTTTTTTCGATGTCATAATAATCGGTTTTAAATTCTAGGTCATGTCATATAATTTTTTTTAGAAATCTGGGCTACGGAGCATTCCCTGCAATCGATTCGGTTTTGGATTACTGTACCGAAAATCACGTTAAAGCCCTAAATCTTCTGAAGATTTCACTTTGACTCCAAAATAAAAATACACTTAAAATGATATGAAAAGAGAAAGTTTGTCGTACTAACTAAATTAAAGTGTATTCCGGGTTGTGTTGACTTTTTTTCAATCAATTCCGACGACTCGGTTTTTCGGCGTTAATTTTCGGTGCACGAAAAGTTGTTTCCGATCAGATTTTTTTCGATGTCATAATAATCGGTTTTAAATTCTAGGTCATGTCATATAATTTTTTTTAGAAATCTGGGCTACGGAGCATTCCCTGCAATCGATTCGGTTTTGGATTACTGTACCGAAAATCACGTTAAAGCCCTAAATCTTCTGAAGATTTCACTTTGACTCCAAAATAAAAATACACTTAAAATGATATGAAAAGAGAAAGTTTGTCGTACTAACTAAATTAAAGTGTATTCCGGGTTGTGTTGACTTTTTTTCAATCAATTCCGACGACTCGGTTTTTCGGCGTTAATTTTCGGTGCACGAAAAGTTGTTTCCGATCAGATTTTTTTCGATGTCATAATAATCGGTTTTAAATTCTAGGTCATGTCATATAATTTTTTTTAGAAATCTGGGCTACGGAGCATTCCCTGCAATCGATTCGGTTTTGGATTACTGTACCGAAAATCACGTTAAAGCCCTAAATCTTCTGAAGATTTCACTTTGACTCCAAAATAAAAATACACTTAAAATGATATGAAAAGAGAAAGTTTGTCGTACTAACTAAATTAAAGTGTATTCCGGGTTGTGTTGACTTTTTTTCAATCAATTCCGACGACTCGGTTTTTCGGCGTTAATTTTCGGTGCACGAAAAGTTGTTTCCGATCAGATTTTTTTCGATGTCATAATAATCGGTTTTAAATTCTAGGTCATGTCATATAATTTTTTTTAGAAATCTGGGCTACGGAGCATTCCCTGCAATCGATTCGGTTTTGGATTACTGTACCGAAAATCACGTTAAAGCCCTAAATCTTCTGAAGATTTCACTTTGACTCCAAAATAAAAATACACTTAAAATGATATGAAAAGAGAAAGTTTGTCGTACTAACTAAATTAAAGTGTATTCCGGGTTGTGTTGACTTTTTTTCAATCAATTCCGACGACTCGGTTTTTCGGCGTTAATTTTCGGTGCACGAAAAGTTGTTTCCGATCAGATTTTTTTCGATGTCATAATAATCGGTTTTAAATTCTAGGTCATGTCATATAATTTTTTTTAGAAATCTGGGCTACGGAGCATTCCCTGCAATCGATTCGGTTTTGGATTACTGTACCGAAAATCACGTTAAAGCCCTAAATCTTCTGAAGATTTCACTTTGACTCCAAAATAAAAATACACTTAAAATGATATGAAAAGAGAAAGTTTGTCGTACTAACTAAATTAAAGTGTATTCCGGGTTGTGTTGACTTTTTTTCAATCAATTCCGACGACTCGGTTTTTCGGCGTTAATTTTCGGTGCACGAAAAGTTGTTTCCGATCAGATTTTTTTCGATGTCATAATAATCGGTTTTAAATTCTAGGTCATGTCATATAATTTTTTTTAGAAATCTGGGCTACGGAGCATTCCCTGCAATCGATTCGGTTTTGGATTACTGTACCGAAAATCACGTTAAAGCCCTAAATCTTCTGAAGATTTCACTTTGACTCCAAAATAAAAATACACTTAAAATGATATGAAAAGAGAAAGTTTGTCGTACTAACTAAATTAAAGTGTATTCCGGGTTGTGTTGACTTTTTTTCAATCAATTCCGACGACTCGGTTTTTCGGCGTTAATTTTCGGTGCACGAAAAGTTGTTTCCGATCAGATTTTTTTCGATGTCATAATAATCGGTTTTAAATTCTAGGTCATGTCATATAATTTTTTTTAGAAATCTGGGCTACGGAGCATTCCCTGCAATCGATTCGGTTTTGGATTACTGTACCGAAAATCACGTTAAAGCCCTAAATCTTCTGAAGATTTCACTTTGACTCCAAAATAAAAATACACTTAAAATGATATGAAAAGAGAAAGTTTGTCGTACTAACTAAATTAAAGTGTATTCCGGGTTGTGTTGACTTTTTTTCAATCAATTCCGACGACTCGGTTTTTCGGCGTTAATTTTCGGTGCACGAAAAGTTGTTTCCGATCAGATTTTTTTCGATGTCATAATAATCGGTTTTAAATTCTAGGTCATGTCATATAATTTTTTTTAGAAATCTGGGCTACGGAGCATTCCCTGCAATCGATTCGGTTTTGGATTACTGTACCGAAAATCACGTTAAAGCCCTAAATCTTCTGAAGATTTCACTTTGACTCCAAAATAAAAATACACTTAAAATGATATGAAAAGAGAAAGTTTGTCGTACTAACTAAATTAAAGTGTATTCCGGGTTGTGTTGACTTTTTTTCAATCAATTCCGACGACTCGGTTTTTCGGCGTTAATTTTCGGTGCACGAAAAGTTGTTTCCGATCAGATTTTTTTCGATGTCATAATAATCGGTTTTAAATTCTAGGTCATGTCATATAATTTTTTTTAGAAATCTGGGCTACGGAGCATTCCCTGCAATCGATTCGGTTTTGGATTACTGTACCGAAAATCACGTTAAAGCCCTAAATCTTCTGAAGATTTCACTTTGACTCCAAAATAAAAATACACTTAAAATGATATGAAAAGAGAAAGTTTGTCGTACTAACTAAATTAAAGTGTATTCCGGGTTGTGTTGACTTTTTTTCAATCAATTCCGACGACTCGGTTTTTCGGCGTTAATTTTCGGTGCACGAAAAGTTGTTTCCGATCAGATTTTTTTCGATGTCATAATAATCGGTTTTAAATTCTAGGTCATGTCATATAATTTTTTTTAGAAATCTGGGCTACGGAGCATTCCCTGCAATCGATTCGGTTTTGGATTACTGTACCGAAAATCACGTTAAAGCCCTAAATCTTCTGAAGATTTCACTTTGACTCCAAAATAAAAATACACTTAAAATGATATGAAAAGAGAAAGTTTGTCGTACTAACTAAATTAAAGTGTATTCCGGGTTGTGTTGACTTTTTTTCAATCAATTCCGACGACTCGGTTTTTCGGCGTTAATTTTCGGTGCACGAAAAGTTGTTTCCGATCAGATTTTTTTCGATGTCATAATAATCGGTTTTAAATTCTAGGTCATGTCATATAATTTTTTTTAGAAATCTGGGCTACGGAGCATTCCCTGCAATCGATTCGGTTTTGGATTACTGTACCGAAAATCACGTTAAAGCCCTAAATCTTCTGAAGATTTCACTTTGACTCCAAAATAAAAATACACTTAAAATGATATGAAAAGAGAAAGTTTGTCGTACTAACTAAATTAAAGTGTATTCCGGGTTGTGTTGACTTTTTTTCAATCAATTCCGACGACTCGGTTTTTCGGCGTTAATTTTCGGTGCACGAAAAGTTGTTTCCGATCAGATTTTTTTCGATGTCATAATAATCGGTTTTAAATTCTAGGTCATGTCATATAATTTTTTTTAGAAATCTGGGCTACGGAGCATTCCCTGCAATCGATTCGGTTTTGGATTACTGTACCGAAAATCACGTTAAAGCCCTAAATCTTCTGAAGATTTCACTTTGACTCCAAAATAAAAATACACTTAAAATGATATGAAAAGAGAAAGTTTGTCGTACTAACTAAATTAAAGTGTATTCCGGGTTGTGTTGACTTTTTTTCAATCAATTCCGACGACTCGGTTTTTCGGCGTTAATTTTCGGTGCACGAAAAGTTGTTTCCGATCAGATTTTTTTCGATGTCATAATAATCGGTTTTAAATTCTAGGTCATGTCATATAATTTTTTTTAGAAATCTGGGCTACGGAGCATTCCCTGCAATCGATTCGGTTTTGGATTACTGTACCGAAAATCACGTTAAAGCCCTAAATCTTCTGAAGATTTCACTTTGACTCCAAAATAAAAATACACTTAAAATGATATGAAAAGAGAAAGTTTGTCGTACTAACTAAATTAAAGTGTATTCCGGGTTGTGTTGACTTTTTTTCAATCAATTCCGACGACTCGGTTTTTCGGCGTTAATTTTCGGTGCACGAAAAGTTGTTTCCGATCAGATTTTTTTCGATGTCATAATAATCGGTTTTAAATTCTAGGTCATGTCATATAATTTTTTTTAGAAATCTGGGCTACGGAGCATTCCCTGCAATCGATTCGGTTTTGGATTACTGTACCGAAAATCACGTTAAAGCCCTAAATCTTCTGAAGATTTCACTTTGACTCCAAAATAAAAATACACTTAAAATGATATGAAAAGAGAAAGTTTGTCGTACTAACTAAATTAAAGTGTATTCCGGGTTGTGTTGACTTTTTTTCAATCAATTCCGACGACTCGGTTTTTCGGCGTTAATTTTCGGTGCACGAAAAGTTGTTTCCGATCAGATTTTTTTCGATGTCATAATAATCGGTTTTAAATTCTAGGTCATGTCATATAATTTTTTTTAGAAATCTGGGCTACGGAGCATTCCCTGCAATCGATTCGGTTTTGGATTACTGTACCGAAAATCACGTTAAAGCCCTAAATCTTCTGAAGATTTCACTTTGACTCCAAAATAAAAATACACTTAAAATGATATGAAAAGAGAAAGTTTGTCGTACTAACTAAATTAAAGTGTATTCCGGGTTGTGTTGACTTTTTTTCAATCAATTCCGACGACTCGGTTTTTCGGCGTTAATTTTCGGTGCACGAAAAGTTGTTTCCGATCAGATTTTTTTCGATGTCATAATAATCGGTTTTAAATTCTAGGTCATGTCATATAATTTTTTTTAGAAATCTGGGCTACGGAGCATTCCCTGCAATCGATTCGGTTTTGGATTACTGTACCGAAAATCACGTTAAAGCCCTAAATCTTCTGAAGATTTCACTTTGACTCCAAAATAAAAATACACTTAAAATGATATGAAAAGAGAAAGTTTGTCGTACTAACTAAATTAAAGTGTATTCCGGGTTGTGTTGACTTTTTTTCAATCAATTCCGACGACTCGGTTTTTCGGCGTTAATTTTCGGTGCACGAAAAGTTGTTTCCGATCAGATTTTTTTCGATGTCATAATAATCGGTTTTAAATTCTAGGTCATGTCATATAATTTTTTTTAGAAATCTGGGCTACGGAGCATTCCCTGCAATCGATTCGGTTTTGGATTACTGTACCGAAAATCACGTTAAAGCCCTAAATCTTCTGAAGATTTCACTTTGACTCCAAAATAAAAATACACTTAAAATGATATGAAAAGAGAAAGTTTGTCGTACTAACTAAATTAAAGTGTATTCCGGGTTGTGTTGACTTTTTTTCAATCAATTCCGACGACTCGGTTTTTCGGCGTTAATTTTCGGTGCACGAAAAGTTGTTTCCGATCAGATTTTTTTCGATGTCATAATAATCGGTTTTAAATTCTAGGTCATGTCATATAATTTTTTTTAGAAATCTGGGCTACGGAGCATTCCCTGCAATCGATTCGGTTTTGGATTACTGTACCGAAAATCACGTTAAAGCCCTAAATCTTCTGAAGATTTCACTTTGACTCCAAAATAAAAATACACTTAAAATGATATGAAAAGAGAAAGTTTGTCGTACTAACTAAATTAAAGTGTATTCCGGGTTGTGTTGACTTTTTTTCAATCAATTCCGACGACTCGGTTTTTCGGCGTTAATTTTCGGTGCACGAAAAGTTGTTTCCGATCAGATTTTTTTCGATGTCATAATAATCGGTTTTAAATTCTAGGTCATGTCATATAATTTTTTTTAGAAATCTGGGCTACGGAGCATTCCCTGCAATCGATTCGGTTTTGGATTACTGTACCGAAAATCACGTTAAAGCCCTAAATCTTCTGAAGATTTCACTTTGACTCCAAAATAAAAATACACTTAAAATGATATGAAAAGAGAAAGTTTGTCGTACTAACTAAATTAAAGTGTATTCCGGGTTGTGTTGACTTTTTTTCAATCAATTCCGACGACTCGGTTTTTCGGCGTTAATTTTCGGTGCACGAAAAGTTGTTTCCGATCAGATTTTTTTCGATGTCATAATAATCGGTTTTAAATTCTAGGTCATGTCATATAATTTTTTTTAGAAATCTGGGCTACGGAGCATTCCCTGCAATCGATTCGGTTTTGGATTACTGTACCGAAAATCACGTTAAAGCCCTAAATCTTCTGAAGATTTCACTTTGACTCCAAAATAAAAATACACTTAAAATGATATGAAAAGAGAAAGTTTGTCGTACTAACTAAATTAAAGTGTATTCCGGGTTGTGTTGACTTTTTTTCAATCAATTCCGACGACTCGGTTTTTCGGCGTTAATTTTCGGTGCACGAAAAGTTGTTTCCGATCAGATTTTTTTCGATGTCATAATAATCGGTTTTAAATTCTAGGTCATGTCATATAATTTTTTTTAGAAATCTGGGCTACGGAGCATTCCCTGCAATCGATTCGGTTTTGGATTACTGTACCGAAAATCACGTTAAAGCCCTAAATCTTCTGAAGATTTCACTTTGACTCCAAAATAAAAATACACTTAAAATGATATGAAAAGAGAAAGTTTGTCGTACTAACTAAATTAAAGTGTATTCCGGGTTGTGTTGACTTTTTTTCAATCAATTCCGACGACTCGGTTTTTCGGCGTTAATTTTCGGTGCACGAAAAGTTGTTTCCGATCAGATTTTTTTCGATGTCATAATAATCGGTTTTAAATTCTAGGTCATGTCATATAATTTTTTTTAGAAATCTGGGCTACGGAGCATTCCCTGCAATCGATTCGGTTTTGGATTACTGTACCGAAAATCACGTTAAAGCCCTAAATCTTCTGAAGATTTCACTTTGACTCCAAAATAAAAATACACTTAAAATGATATGAAAAGAGAAAGTTTGTCGTACTAACTAAATTAAAGTGTATTCCGGGTTGTGTTGACTTTTTTTCAATCAATTCCGACGACTCGGTTTTTCGGCGTTAATTTTCGGTGCACGAAAAGTTGTTTCCGATCAGATTTTTTTCGATGTCATAATAATCGGTTTTAAATTCTAGGTCATGTCATATAATTTTTTTTAGAAATCTGGGCTACGGAGCATTCCCTGCAATCGATTCGGTTTTGGATTACTGTACCGAAAATCACGTTAAAGCCCTAAATCTTCTGAAGATTTCACTTTGACTCCAAAATAAAAATACACTTAAAATGATATGAAAAGAGAAAGTTTGTCGTACT
Organism: Diospyros lotus; assembly: GCF_014633365.1. NCBI lineage: Eukaryota > Viridiplantae > Streptophyta > Magnoliopsida > Ericales > Ebenaceae > Diospyros > Diospyros lotus. The sequence goes on from NC_068338.1 coordinate 567,247, forward strand.
AACTAAATTAAAGTGTATTCCGGGTTGTGTTGACTTTTTTTCAATCAATTCCGACGACTCGGTTTTTCGGCGTTAATTTTCGGTGCACGAAAAGTTGTTTCCGATCAGATTTTTTTCGATGTCATAATAATCGGTTTTAAATTCTAGGTCATGTCATATAATTTTTTTTAGAAATCTGGGCTACGGAGCATTCCCTGCAATCGATTCGGTTTTGGATTACTGTACCGAAAATCACGTTAAAGCCCTAAATCTTCTGAAGATTTCACTTTGACTCCAAAATAAAAATACACTTAAAATGATATGAAAAGAGAAAGTTTGTCGTACTAACTAAATTAAAGTGTATTCCGGGTTGTGTTGACTTTTTTTCAATCAATTCCGACGACTCGGTTTTTCGGCGTTAATTTTCGGTGCACGAAAAGTTGTTTCCGATCAGATTTTTTTCGATGTCATAATAATCGGTTTTAAATTCTAGGTCATGTCATATAATTTTTTTTAGAAATCTGGGCTACGGAGCATTCCCTGCAATCGATTCGGTTTTGGATTACTGTACCGAAAATCACGTTAAAGCCCTAAATCTTCTGAAGATTTCACTTTGACTCCAAAATAAAAATACACTTAAAATGATATGAAAAGAGAAAGTTTGTCGTACTAACTAAATTAAAGTGTATTCCGGGTTGTGTTGACTTTTTTTCAATCAATTCCGACGACTCGGTTTTTCGGCGTTAATTTTCGGTGCACGAAAAGTTGTTTCCGATCAGATTTTTTTCGATGTCATAATAATCGGTTTTAAATTCTAGGTCATGTCATATAATTTTTTTTAGAAATCTGGGCTACGGAGCATTCCCTGCAATCGATTCGGTTTTGGATTACTGTACCGAAAATCACGTTAAAGCCCTAAATCTTCTGAAGATTTCACTTTGACTCCAAAATAAAAATACACTTAAAATGATATGAAAAGAGAAAGTTTGTCGTACTAACTAAATTAAAGTGTATTCCGGGTTGTGTTGACTTTTTTTCAATCAATTCCGACGACTCGGTTTTTCGGCGTTAATTTTCGGTGCACGAAAAGTTGTTTCCGATCAGATTTTTTTCGATGTCATAATAATCGGTTTTAAATTCTAGGTCATGTCATATAATTTTTTTTAGAAATCTGGGCTACGGAGCATTCCCTGCAATCGATTCGGTTTTGGATTACTGTACCGAAAATCACGTTAAAGCCCTAAATCTTCTGAAGATTTCACTTTGACTCCAAAATAAAAATACACTTAAAATGATATGAAAAGAGAAAGTTTGTCGTACTAACTAAATTAAAGTGTATTCCGGGTTGTGTTGACTTTTTTTCAATCAATTCCGACGACTCGGTTTTTCGGCGTTAATTTTCGGTGCACGAAAAGTTGTTTCCGATCAGATTTTTTTCGATGTCATAATAATCGGTTTTAAATTCTAGGTCATGTCATATAATTTTTTTTAGAAATCTGGGCTACGGAGCATTCCCTGCAATCGATTCGGTTTTGGATTACTGTACCGAAAATCACGTTAAAGCCCTAAATCTTCTGAAGATTTCACTTTGACTCCAAAATAAAAATACACTTAAAATGATATGAAAAGAGAAAGTTTGTCGTACTAACTAAATTAAAGTGTATTCCGGGTTGTGTTGACTTTTTTTCAATCAATTCCGACGACTCGGTTTTTCGGCGTTAATTTTCGGTGCACGAAAAGTTGTTTCCGATCAGATTTTTTTCGATGTCATAATAATCGGTTTTAAATTCTAGGTCATGTCATATAATTTTTTTTAGAAATCTGGGCTACGGAGCATTCCCTGCAATCGATTCGGTTTTGGATTACTGTACCGAAAATCACGTTAAAGCCCTAAATCTTCTGAAGATTTCACTTTGACTCCAAAATAAAAATACACTTAAAATGATATGAAAAGAGAAAGTTTGTCGTACTAACTAAATTAAAGTGTATTCCGGGTTGTGTTGACTTTTTTTCAATCAATTCCGACGACTCGGTTTTTCGGCGTTAATTTTCGGTGCACGAAAAGTTGTTTCCGATCAGATTTTTTTCGATGTCATAATAATCGGTTTTAAATTCTAGGTCATGTCATATAATTTTTTTTAGAAATCTGGGCTACGGAGCATTCCCTGCAATCGATTCGGTTTTGGATTACTGTACCGAAAATCACGTTAAAGCCCTAAATCTTCTGAAGATTTCACTTTGACTCCAAAATAAAAATACACTTAAAATGATATGAAAAGAGAAAGTTTGTCGTACTAACTAAATTAAAGTGTATTCCGGGTTGTGTTGACTTTTTTTCAATCAATTCCGACGACTCGGTTTTTCGGCGTTAATTTTCGGTGCACGAAAAGTTGTTTCCGATCAGATTTTTTTCGATGTCATAATAATCGGTTTTAAATTCTAGGTCATGTCATATAATTTTTTTTAGAAATCTGGGCTACGGAGCATTCCCTGCAATCGATTCGGTTTTGGATTACTGTACCGAAAATCACGTTAAAGCCCTAAATCTTCTGAAGATTTCACTTTGACTCCAAAATAAAAATACACTTAAAATGATATGAAAAGAGAAAGTTTGTCGTACTAACTAAATTAAAGTGTATTCCGGGTTGTGTTGACTTTTTTTCAATCAATTCCGACGACTCGGTTTTTCGGCGTTAATTTTCGGTGCACGAAAAGTTGTTTCCGATCAGATTTTTTTCGATGTCATAATAATCGGTTTTAAATTCTAGGTCATGTCATATAATTTTTTTTAGAAATCTGGGCTACGGAGCATTCCCTGCAATCGATTCGGTTTTGGATTACTGTACCGAAAATCACGTTAAAGCCCTAAATCTTCTGAAGATTTCACTTTGACTCCAAAATAAAAATACACTTAAAATGATATGAAAAGAGAAAGTTTGTCGTACTAACTAAATTAAAGTGTATTCCGGGTTGTGTTGACTTTTTTTCAATCAATTCCGACGACTCGGTTTTTCGGCGTTAATTTTCGGTGCACGAAAAGTTGTTTCCGATCAGATTTTTTTCGATGTCATAATAATCGGTTTTAAATTCTAGGTCATGTCATATAATTTTTTTTAGAAATCTGGGCTACGGAGCATTCCCTGCAATCGATTCGGTTTTGGATTACTGTACCGAAAATCACGTTAAAGCCCTAAATCTTCTGAAGATTTCACTTTGACTCCAAAATAAAAATACACTTAAAATGATATGAAAAGAGAAAGTTTGTCGTACTAACTAAATTAAAGTGTATTCCGGGTTGTGTTGACTTTTTTTCAATCAATTCCGACGACTCGGTTTTTCGGCGTTAATTTTCGGTGCACGAAAAGTTGTTTCCGATCAGATTTTTTTCGATGTCATAATAATCGGTTTTAAATTCTAGGTCATGTCATATAATTTTTTTTAGAAATCTGGGCTACGGAGCATTCCCTGCAATCGATTCGGTTTTGGATTACTGTACCGAAAATCACGTTAAAGCCCTAAATCTTCTGAAGATTTCACTTTGACTCCAAAATAAAAATACACTTAAAATGATATGAAAAGAGAAAGTTTGTCGTACTAACTAAATTAAAGTGTATTCCGGGTTGTGTTGACTTTTTTTCAATCAATTCCGACGACTCGGTTTTTCGGCGTTAATTTTCGGTGCACGAAAAGTTGTTTCCGATCAGATTTTTTTCGATGTCATAATAATCGGTTTTAAATTCTAGGTCATGTCATATAATTTTTTTTAGAAATCTGGGCTACGGAGCATTCCCTGCAATCGATTCGGTTTTGGATTACTGTACCGAAAATCACGTTAAAGCCCTAAATCTTCTGAAGATTTCACTTTGACTCCAAAATAAAAATACACTTAAAATGATATGAAAAGAGAAAGTTTGTCGTACTAACTAAATTAAAGTGTATTCCGGGTTGTGTTGACTTTTTTTCAATCAATTCCGACGACTCGGTTTTTCGGCGTTAATTTTCGGTGCACGAAAAGTTGTTTCCGATCAGATTTTTTTCGATGTCATAATAATCGGTTTTAAATTCTAGGTCATGTCATATAATTTTTTTTAGAAATCTGGGCTACGGAGCATTCCCTGCAATCGATTCGGTTTTGGATTACTGTACCGAAAATCACGTTAAAGCCCTAAATCTTCTGAAGATTTCACTTTGACTCCAAAATAAAAATACACTTAAAATGATATGAAAAGAGAAAGTTTGTCGTACTAACTAAATTAAAGTGTATTCCGGGTTGTGTTGACTTTTTTTCAATCAATTCCGACGACTCGGTTTTTCGGCGTTAATTTTCGGTGCACGAAAAGTTGTTTCCGATCAGATTTTTTTCGATGTCATAATAATCGGTTTTAAATTCTAGGTCATGTCATATAATTTTTTTTAGAAATCTGGGCTACGGAGCATTCCCTGCAATCGATTCGGTTTTGGATTACTGTACCGAAAATCACGTTAAAGCCCTAAATCTTCTGAAGATTTCACTTTGACTCCAAAATAAAAATACACTTAAAATGATATGAAAAGAGAAAGTTTGTCGTACTAACTAAATTAAAGTGTATTCCGGGTTGTGTTGACTTTTTTTCAATCAATTCCGACGACTCGGTTTTTCGGCGTTAATTTTCGGTGCACGAAAAGTTGTTTCCGATCAGATTTTTTTCGATGTCATAATAATCGGTTTTAAATTCTAGGTCATGTCATATAATTTTTTTTAGAAATCTGGGCTACGGAGCATTCCCTGCAATCGATTCGGTTTTGGATTACTGTACCGAAAATCACGTTAAAGCCCTAAATCTTCTGAAGATTTCACTTTGACTCCAAAATAAAAATACACTTAAAATGATATGAAAAGAGAAAGTTTGTCGTACTAACTAAATTAAAGTGTATTCCGGGTTGTGTTGACTTTTTTTCAATCAATTCCGACGACTCGGTTTTTCGGCGTTAATTTTCGGTGCACGAAAAGTTGTTTCCGATCAGATTTTTTTCGATGTCATAATAATCGGTTTTAAATTCTAGGTCATGTCATATAATTTTTTTTAGAAATCTGGGCTACGGAGCATTCCCTGCAATCGATTCGGTTTTGGATTACTGTACCGAAAATCACGTTAAAGCCCTAAATCTTCTGAAGATTTCACTTTGACTCCAAAATAAAAATACACTTAAAATGATATGAAAAGAGAAAGTTTGTCGTACTAACTAAATTAAAGTGTATTCCGGGTTGTGTTGACTTTTTTTCAATCAATTCCGACGACTCGGTTTTTCGGCGTTAATTTTCGGTGCACGAAAAGTTGTTTCCGATCAGATTTTTTTCGATGTCATAATAATCGGTTTTAAATTCTAGGTCATGTCATATAATTTTTTTTAGAAATCTGGGCTACGGAGCATTCCCTGCAATCGATTCGGTTTTGGATTACTGTACCGAAAATCACGTTAAAGCCCTAAATCTTCTGAAGATTTCACTTTGACTCCAAAATAAAAATACACTTAAAATGATATGAAAAGAGAAAGTTTGTCGTACTAACTAAATTAAAGTGTATTCCGGGTTGTGTTGACTTTTTTTCAATCAATTCCGACGACTCGGTTTTTCGGCGTTAATTTTCGGTGCACGAAAAGTTGTTTCCGATCAGATTTTTTTCGATGTCATAATAATCGGTTTTAAATTCTAGGTCATGTCATATAATTTTTTTTAGAAATCTGGGCTACGGAGCATTCCCTGCAATCGATTCGGTTTTGGATTACTGTACCGAAAATCACGTTAAAGCCCTAAATCTTCTGAAGATTTCACTTTGACTCCAAAATAAAAATACACTTAAAATGATATGAAAAGAGAAAGTTTGTCGTACTAACTAAATTAAAGTGTATTCCGGGTTGTGTTGACTTTTTTTCAATCAATTCCGACGACTCGGTTTTTCGGCGTTAATTTTCGGTGCACGAAAAGTTGTTTCCGATCAGATTTTTTTCGATGTCATAATAATCGGTTTTAAATTCTAGGTCATGTCATATAATTTTTTTTAGAAATCTGGGCTACGGAGCATTCCCTGCAATCGATTCGGTTTTGGATTACTGTACCGAAAATCACGTTAAAGCCCTAAATCTTCTGAAGATTTCACTTTGACTCCAAAATAAAAATACACTTAAAATGATATGAAAAGAGAAAGTTTGTCGTACTAACTAAATTAAAGTGTATTCCGGGTTGTGTTGACTTTTTTTCAATCAATTCCGACGACTCGGTTTTTCGGCGTTAATTTTCGGTGCACGAAAAGTTGTTTCCGATCAGATTTTTTTCGATGTCATAATAATCGGTTTTAAATTCTAGGTCATGTCATATAATTTTTTTTAGAAATCTGGGCTACGGAGCATTCCCTGCAATCGATTCGGTTTTGGATTACTGTACCGAAAATCACGTTAAAGCCCTAAATCTTCTGAAGATTTCACTTTGACTCCAAAATAAAAATACACTTAAAATGATATGAAAAGAGAAAGTTTGTCGTACTAACTAAATTAAAGTGTATTCCGGGTTGTGTTGACTTTTTTTCAATCAATTCCGACGACTCGGTTTTTCGGCGTTAATTTTCGGTGCACGAAAAGTTGTTTCCGATCAGATTTTTTTCGATGTCATAATAATCGGTTTTAAATTCTAGGTCATGTCATATAATTTTTTTTAGAAATCTGGGCTACGGAGCATTCCCTGCAATCGATTCGGTTTTGGATTACTGTACCGAAAATCACGTTAAAGCCCTAAATCTTCTGAAGATTTCACTTTGACTCCAAAATAAAAATACACTTAAAATGATATGAAAAGAGAAAGTTTGTCGTACTAACTAAATTAAAGTGTATTCCGGGTTGTGTTGACTTTTTTTCAATCAATTCCGACGACTCGGTTTTTCGGCGTTAATTTTCGGTGCACGAAAAGTTGTTTCCGATCAGATTTTTTTCGATGTCATAATAATCGGTTTTAAATTCTAGGTCATGTCATATAATTTTTTTTAGAAATCTGGGCTACGGAGCATTCCCTGCAATCGATTCGGTTTTGGATTACTGTACCGAAAATCACGTTAAAGCCCTAAATCTTCTGAAGATTTCACTTTGACTCCAAAATAAAAATACACTTAAAATGATATGAAAAGAGAAAGTTTGTCGTACTAACTAAATTAAAGTGTATTCCGGGTTGTGTTGACTTTTTTTCAATCAATTCCGACGACTCGGTTTTTCGGCGTTAATTTTCGGTGCACGAAAAGTTGTTTCCGATCAGATTTTTTTCGATGTCATAATAATCGGTTTTAAATTCTAGGTCATGTCATATAATTTTTTTTAGAAATCTGGGCTACGGAGCATTCCCTGCAATCGATTCGGTTTTGGATTACTGTACCGAAAATCACGTTAAAGCCCTAAATCTTCTGAAGATTTCACTTTGACTCCAAAATAAAAATACACTTAAAATGATATGAAAAGAGAAAGTTTGTCGTACTAACTAAATTAAAGTGTATTCCGGGTTGTGTTGACTTTTTTTCAATCAATTCCGACGACTCGGTTTTTCGGCGTTAATTTTCGGTGCACGAAAAGTTGTTTCCGATCAGATTTTTTTCGATGTCATAATAATCGGTTTTAAATTCTAGGTCATGTCATATAATTTTTTTTAGAAATCTGGGCTACGGAGCATTCCCTGCAATCGATTCGGTTTTGGATTACTGTACCGAAAATCACGTTAAAGCCCTAAATCTTCTGAAGATTTCACTTTGACTCCAAAATAAAAATACACTTAAAATGATATGAAAAGAGAAAGTTTGTCGTACTAACTAAATTAAAGTGTATTCCGGGTTGTGTTGACTTTTTTTCAATCAATTCCGACGACTCGGTTTTTCGGCGTTAATTTTCGGTGCACGAAAAGTTGTTTCCGATCAGATTTTTTTCGATGTCATAATAATCGGTTTTAAATTCTAGGTCATGTCATATAATTTTTTTTAGAAATCTGGGCTACGGAGCATTCCCTGCAATCGATTCGGTTTTGGATTACTGTACCGAAAATCACGTTAAAGCCCTAAATCTTCTGAAGATTTCACTTTGACTCCAAAATAAAAATACACTTAAAATGATATGAAAAGAGAAAGTTTGTCGTACTAACTAAATTAAAGTGTATTCCGGGTTGTGTTGACTTTTTTTCAATCAATTCCGACGACTCGGTTTTTCGGCGTTAATTTTCGGTGCACGAAAAGTTGTTTCCGATCAGATTTTTTTCGATGTCATAATAATCGGTTTTAAATTCTAGGTCATGTCATATAATTTTTTTTAGAAATCTGGGCTACGGAGCATTCCCTGCAATCGATTCGGTTTTGGATTACTGTACCGAAAATCACGTTAAAGCCCTAAATCTTCTGAAGATTTCACTTTGACTCCAAAATAAAAATACACTTAAAATGATATGAAAAGAGAAAGTTTGTCGTACTAACTAAATTAAAGTGTATTCCGGGTTGTGTTGACTTTTTTTCAATCAATTCCGACGACTCGGTTTTTCGGCGTTAATTTTCGGTGCACGAAAAGTTGTTTCCGATCAGATTTTTTTCGATGTCATAATAATCGGTTTTAAATTCTAGGTCATGTCATATAATTTTTTTTAGAAATCTGGGCTACGGAGCATTCCCTGCAATCGATTCGGTTTTGGATTACTGTACCGAAAATCACGTTAAAGCCCTAAATCTTCTGAAGATTTCACTTTGACTCCAAAATAAAAATACACTTAAAATGATATGAAAAGAGAAAGTTTGTCGTACTAACTAAATTAAAGTGTATTCCGGGTTGTGTTGACTTTTTTTCAATCAATTCCGACGACTCGGTTTTTCGGCGTTAATTTTCGGTGCACGAAAAGTTGTTTCCGATCAGATTTTTTTCGATGTCATAATAATCGGTTTTAAATTCTAGGTCATGTCATATAATTTTTTTTAGAAATCTGGGCTACGGAGCATTCCCTGCAATCGATTCGGTTTTGGATTACTGTACCGAAAATCACGTTAAAGCCCTAAATCTTCTGAAGATTTCACTTTGACTCCAAAATAAAAATACACTTAAAATGATATGAAAAGAGAAAGTTTGTCGTACTAACTAAATTAAAGTGTATTCCGGGTTGTGTTGACTTTTTTTCAATCAATTCCGACGACTCGGTTTTTCGGCGTTAATTTTCGGTGCACGAAAAGTTGTTTCCGATCAGATTTTTTTCGATGTCATAATAATCGGTTTTAAATTCTAGGTCATGTCATATAATTTTTTTTAGAAATCTGGGCTACGGAGCATTCCCTGCAATCGATTCGGTTTTGGATTACTGTACCGAAAATCACGTTAAAGCCCTAAATCTTCTGAAGATTTCACTTTGACTCCAAAATAAAAATACACTTAAAATGATATGAAAAGAGAAAGTTTGTCGTACTAACTAAATTAAAGTGTATTCCGGGTTGTGTTGACTTTTTTTCAATCAATTCCGACGACTCGGTTTTTCGGCGTTAATTTTCGGTGCACGAAAAGTTGTTTCCGATCAGATTTTTTTCGATGTCATAATAATCGGTTTTAAATTCTAGGTCATGTCATATAATTTTTTTTAGAAATCTGGGCTACGGAGCATTCCCTGCAATCGATTCGGTTTTGGATTACTGTACCGAAAATCACGTTAAAGCCCTAAATCTTCTGAAGATTTCACTTTGACTCCAAAATAAAAATACACTTAAAATGATATGAAAAGAGAAAGTTTGTCGTACTAACTAAATTAAAGTGTATTCCGGGTTGTGTTGACTTTTTTTCAATCAATTCCGACGACTCGGTTTTTCGGCGTTAATTTTCGGTGCACGAAAAGTTGTTTCCGATCAGATTTTTTTCGATGTCATAATAATCGGTTTTAAATTCTAGGTCATGTCATATAATTTTTTTTAGAAATCTGGGCTACGGAGCATTCCCTGCAATCGATTCGGTTTTGGATTACTGTACCGAAAATCACGTTAAAGCCCTAAATCTTCTGAAGATTTCACTTTGACTCCAAAATAAAAATACACTTAAAATGATATGAAAAGAGAAAGTTTGTCGTACTAACTAAATTAAAGTGTATTCCGGGTTGTGTTGACTTTTTTTCAATCAATTCCGACGACTCGGTTTTTCGGCGTTAATTTTCGGTGCACGAAAAGTTGTTTCCGATCAGATTTTTTTCGATGTCATAATAATCGGTTTTAAATTCTAGGTCATGTCATATAATTTTTTTTAGAAATCTGGGCTACGGAGCATTCCCTGCAATCGATTCGGTTTTGGATTACTGTACCGAAAATCACGTTAAAGCCCTAAATCTTCTGAAGATTTCACTTTGACTCCAAAATAAAAATACACTTAAAATGATATGAAAAGAGAAAGTTTGTCGTACTAACTAAATTAAAGTGTATTCCGGGTTGTGTTGACTTTTTTTCAATCAATTCCGACGACTCGGTTTTTCGGCGTTAATTTTCGGTGCACGAAAAGTTGTTTCCGATCAGATTTTTTTCGATGTCATAATAATCGGTTTTAAATTCTAGGTCATGTCATATAATTTTTTTTAGAAATCTGGGCTACGGAGCATTCCCTGCAATCGATTCGGTTTTGGATTACTGTACCGAAAATCACGTTAAAGCCCTAAATCTTCTGAAGATTTCACTTTGACTCCAAAATAAAAATACACTTAAAATGATATGAAAAGAGAAAGTTTGTCGTACTAACTAAATTAAAGTGTATTCCGGGTTGTGTTGACTTTTTTTCAATCAATTCCGACGACTCGGTTTTTCGGCGTTAATTTTCGGTGCACGAAAAGTTGTTTCCGATCAGATTTTTTTCGATGTCATAATAATCGGTTTTAAATTCTAGGTCATGTCATATAATTTTTTTTAGAAATCTGGGCTACGGAGCATTCCCTGCAATCGATTCGGTTTTGGATTACTGTACCGAAAATCACGTTAAAGCCCTAAATCTTCTGAAGATTTCACTTTGACTCCAAAATAAAAATACACTTAAAATGATATGAAAAGAGAAAGTTTGTCGTACTAACTAAATTAAAGTGTATTCCGGGTTGTGTTGACTTTTTTTCAATCAATTCCGACGACTCGGTTTTTCGGCGTTAATTTTCGGTGCACGAAAAGTTGTTTCCGATCAGATTTTTTTCGATGTCATAATAATCGGTTTTAAATTCTAGGTCATGTCATATAATTTTTTTTAGAAATCTGGGCTACGGAGCATTCCCTGCAATCGATTCGGTTTTGGATTACTGTACCGAAAATCACGTTAAAGCCCTAAATCTTCTGAAGATTTCACTTTGACTCCAAAATAAAAATACACTTAAAATGATATGAAAAGAGAAAGTTTGTCGTACTAACTAAATTAAAGTGTATTCCGGGTTGTGTTGACTTTTTTTCAATCAATTCCGACGACTCGGTTTTTCGGCGTTAATTTTCGGTGCACGAAAAGTTGTTTCCGATCAGATTTTTTTCGATGTCATAATAATCGGTTTTAAATTCTAGGTCATGTCATATAATTTTTTTTAGAAATCTGGGCTACGGAGCATTCCCTGCAATCGATTCGGTTTTGGATTACTGTACCGAAAATCACGTTAAAGCCCTAAATCTTCTGAAGATTTCACTTTGACTCCAAAATAAAAATACACTTAAAATGATATGAAAAGAGAAAGTTTGTCGTACTAACTAAATTAAAGTGTATTCCGGGTTGTGTTGACTTTTTTTCAATCAATTCCGACGACTCGGTTTTTCGGCGTTAATTTTCGGTGCACGAAAAGTTGTTTCCGATCAGATTTTTTTCGATGTCATAATAATCGGTTTTAAATTCTAGGTCATGTCATATAATTTTTTTTAGAAATCTGGGCTACGGAGCATTCCCTGCAATCGATTCGGTTTTGGATTACTGTACCGAAAATCACGTTAAAGCCCTAAATCTTCTGAAGATTTCACTTTGACTCCAAAATAAAAATACACTTAAAATGATATGAAAAGAGAAAGTTTGTCGTACTAACTAAATTAAAGTGTATTCCGGGTTGTGTTGACTTTTTTTCAATCAATTCCGACGACTCGGTTTTTCGGCGTTAATTTTCGGTGCACGAAAAGTTGTTTCCGATCAGATTTTTTTCGATGTCATAATAATCGGTTTTAAATTCTAGGTCATGTCATATAATTTTTTTTAGAAATCTGGGCTACGGAGCATTCCCTGCAATCGATTCGGTTTTGGATTACTGTACCGAAAATCACGTTAAAGCCCTAAATCTTCTGAAGATTTCACTTTGACTCCAAAATAAAAATACACTTAAAATGATATGAAAAGAGAAAGTTTGTCGTACTAACTAAATTAAAGTGTATTCCGGGTTGTGTTGACTTTTTTTCAATCAATTCCGACGACTCGGTTTTTCGGCGTTAATTTTCGGTGCACGAAAAGTTGTTTCCGATCAGATTTTTTTCGATGTCATAATAATCGGTTTTAAATTCTAGGTCATGTCATATAATTTTTTTTAGAAATCTGGGCTACGGAGCATTCCCTGCAATCGATTCGGTTTTGGATTACTGTACCGAAAATCACGTTAAAGCCCTAAATCTTCTGAAGATTTCACTTTGACTCCAAAATAAAAATACACTTAAAATGATATGAAAAGAGAAAGTTTGTCGTACTAACTAAATTAAAGTGTATTCCGGGTTGTGTTGACTTTTTTTCAATCAATTCCGACGACTCGGTTTTTCGGCGTTAATTTTCGGTGCACGAAAAGTTGTTTCCGATCAGATTTTTTTCGATGTCATAATAATCGGTTTTAAATTCTAGGTCATGTCATATAATTTTTTTTAGAAATCTGGGCTACGGAGCATTCCCTGCAATCGATTCGGTTTTGGATTACTGTACCGAAAATCACGTTAAAGCCCTAAATCTTCTGAAGATTTCACTTTGACTCCAAAATAAAAATACACTTAAAATGATATGAAAAGAGAAAGTTTGTCGTACTAACTAAATTAAAGTGTATTCCGGGTTGTGTTGACTTTTTTTCAATCAATTCCGACGACTCGGTTTTTCGGCGTTAATTTTCGGTGCACGAAAAGTTGTTTCCGATCAGATTTTTTTCGATGTCATAATAATCGGTTTTAAATTCTAGGTCATGTCATATAATTTTTTTTAGAAATCTGGGCTACGGAGCATTCCCTGCAATCGATTCGGTTTTGGATTACTGTACCGAAAATCACGTTAAAGCCCTAAATCTTCTGAAGATTTCACTTTGACTCCAAAATAAAAATACACTTAAAATGATATGAAAAGAGAAAGTTTGTCGTACTAACTAAATTAAAGTGTATTCCGGGTTGTGTTGACTTTTTTTCAATCAATTCCGACGACTCGGTTTTTCGGCGTTAATTTTCGGTGCACGAAAAGTTGTTTCCGATCAGATTTTTTTCGATGTCATAATAATCGGTTTTAAATTCTAGGTCATGTCATATAATTTTTTTTAGAAATCTGGGCTACGGAGCATTCCCTGCAATCGATTCGGTTTTGGATTACTGTACCGAAAATCACGTTAAAGCCCTAAATCTTCTGAAGATTTCACTTTGACTCCAAAATAAAAATACACTTAAAATGATATGAAAAGAGAAAGTTTGTCGTACTAACTAAATTAAAGTGTATTCCGGGTTGTGTTGACTTTTTTTCAATCAATTCCGACGACTCGGTTTTTCGGCGTTAATTTTCGGTGCACGAAAAGTTGTTTCCGATCAGATTTTTTTCGATGTCATAATAATCGGTTTTAAATTCTAGGTCATGTCATATAATTTTTTTTAGAAATCTGGGCTACGGAGCATTCCCTGCAATCGATTCGGTTTTGGATTACTGTACCGAAAATCACGTTAAAGCCCTAAATCTTCTGAAGATTTCACTTTGACTCCAAAATAAAAATACACTTAAAATGATATGAAAAGAGAAAGTTTGTCGTACTAACTAAATTAAAGTGTATTCCGGGTTGTGTTGACTTTTTTTCAATCAATTCCGACGACTCGGTTTTTCGGCGTTAATTTTCGGTGCACGAAAAGTTGTTTCCGATCAGATTTTTTTCGATGTCATAATAATCGGTTTTAAATTCTAGGTCATGTCATATAATTTTTTTTAGAAATCTGGGCTACGGAGCATTCCCTGCAATCGATTCGGTTTTGGATTACTGTACCGAAAATCACGTTAAAGCCCTAAATCTTCTGAAGATTTCACTTTGACTCCAAAATAAAAATACACTTAAAATGATATGAAAAGAGAAAGTTTGTCGTACTAACTAAATTAAAGTGTATTCCGGGTTGTGTTGACTTTTTTTCAATCAATTCCGACGACTCGGTTTTTCGGCGTTAATTTTCGGTGCACGAAAAGTTGTTTCCGATCAGATTTTTTTCGATGTCATAATAATCGGTTTTAAATTCTAGGTCATGTCATATAATTTTTTTTAGAAATCTGGGCTACGGAGCATTCCCTGCAATCGATTCGGTTTTGGATTACTGTACCGAAAATCACGTTAAAGCCCTAAATCTTCTGAAGATTTCACTTTGACTCCAAAATAAAAATACACTTAAAATGATATGAAAAGAGAAAGTTTGTCGTACTAACTAAATTAAAGTGTATTCCGGGTTGTGTTGACTTTTTTTCAATCAATTCCGACGACTCGGTTTTTCGGCGTTAATTTTCGGTGCACGAAAAGTTGTTTCCGATCAGATTTTTTTCGATGTCATAATAATCGGTTTTAAATTCTAGGTCATGTCATATAATTTTTTTTAGAAATCTGGGCTACGGAGCATTCCCTGCAATCGATTCGGTTTTGGATTACTGTACCGAAAATCACGTTAAAGCCCTAAATCTTCTGAAGATTTCACTTTGACTCCAAAATAAAAATACACTTAAAATGATATGAAAAGAGAAAGTTTGTCGTACTAACTAAATTAAAGTGTATTCCGGGTTGTGTTGACTTTTTTTCAATCAATTCCGACGACTCGGTTTTTCGGCGTTAATTTTCGGTGCACGAAAAGTTGTTTCCGATCAGATTTTTTTCGATGTCATAATAATCGGTTTTAAATTCTAGGTCATGTCATATAATTTTTTTTAGAAATCTGGGCTACGGAGCATTCCCTGCAATCGATTCGGTTTTGGATTACTGTACCGAAAATCACGTTAAAGCCCTAAATCTTCTGAAGATTTCACTTTGACTCCAAAATAAAAATACACTTAAAATGATATGAAAAGAGAAAGTTTGTCGTACTAACTAAATTAAAGTGTATTCCGGGTTGTGTTGACTTTTTTTCAATCAATTCCGACGACTCGGTTTTTCGGCGTTAATTTTCGGTGCACGAAAAGTTGTTTCCGATCAGATTTTTTTCGATGTCATAATAATCGGTTTTAAATTCTAGGTCATGTCATATAATTTTTTTTAGAAATCTGGGCTACGGAGCATTCCCTGCAATCGATTCGGTTTTGGATTACTGTACCGAAAATCACGTTAAAGCCCTAAATCTTCTGAAGATTTCACTTTGACTCCAAAATAAAAATACACTTAAAATGATATGAAAAGAGAAAGTTTGTCGTACTAACTAAATTAAAGTGTATTCCGGGTTGTGTTGACTTTTTTTCAATCAATTCCGACGACTCGGTTTTTCGGCGTTAATTTTCGGTGCACGAAAAGTTGTTTCCGATCAGATTTTTTTCGATGTCATAATAATCGGTTTTAAATTCTAGGTCATGTCATATAATTTTTTTTAGAAATCTGGGCTACGGAGCATTCCCTGCAATCGATTCGGTTTTGGATTACTGTACCGAAAATCACGTTAAAGCCCTAAATCTTCTGAAGATTTCACTTTGACTCCAAAATAAAAATACACTTAAAATGATATGAAAAGAGAAAGTTTGTCGTACTAACTAAATTAAAGTGTATTCCGGGTTGTGTTGACTTTTTTTCAATCAATTCCGACGACTCGGTTTTTCGGCGTTAATTTTCGGTGCACGAAAAGTTGTTTCCGATCAGATTTTTTTCGATGTCATAATAATCGGTTTTAAATTCTAGGTCATGTCATATAATTTTTTTTAGAAATCTGGGCTACGGAGCATTCCCTGCAATCGATTCGGTTTTGGATTACTGTACCGAAAATCACGTTAAAGCCCTAAATCTTCTGAAGATTTCACTTTGACTCCAAAATAAAAATACACTTAAAATGATATGAAAAGAGAAAGTTTGTCGTACTAACTAAATTAAAGTGTATTCCGGGTTGTGTTGACTTTTTTTCAATCAATTCCGACGACTCGGTTTTTCGGCGTTAATTTTCGGTGCACGAAAAGTTGTTTCCGATCAGATTTTTTTCGATGTCATAATAATCGGTTTTAAATTCTAGGTCATGTCATATAATTTTTTTTAGAAATCTGGGCTACGGAGCATTCCCTGCAATCGATTCGGTTTTGGATTACTGTACCGAAAATCACGTTAAAGCCCTAAATCTTCTGAAGATTTCACTTTGACTCCAAAATAAAAATACACTTAAAATGATATGAAAAGAGAAAGTTTGTCGTACTAACTAAATTAAAGTGTATTCCGGGTTGTGTTGACTTTTTTTCAATCAATTCCGACGACTCGGTTTTTCGGCGTTAATTTTCGGTGCACGAAAAGTTGTTTCCGATCAGATTTTTTTCGATGTCATAATAATCGGTTTTAAATTCTAGGTCATGTCATATAATTTTTTTTAGAAATCTGGGCTACGGAGCATTCCCTGCAATCGATTCGGTTTTGGATTACTGTACCGAAAATCACGTTAAAGCCCTAAATCTTCTGAAGATTTCACTTTGACTCCAAAATAAAAATACACTTAAAATGATATGAAAAGAGAAAGTTTGTCGTACTAACTAAATTAAAGTGTATTCCGGGTTGTGTTGACTTTTTTTCAATCAATTCCGACGACTCGGTTTTTCGGCGTTAATTTTCGGTGCACGAAAAGTTGTTTCCGATCAGATTTTTTTCGATGTCATAATAATCGGTTTTAAATTCTAGGTCATGTCATATAATTTTTTTTAGAAATCTGGGCTACGGAGCATTCCCTGCAATCGATTCGGTTTTGGATTACTGTACCGAAAATCACGTTAAAGCCCTAAATCTTCTGAAGATTTCACTTTGACTCCAAAATAAAAATACACTTAAAATGATATGAAAAGAGAAAGTTTGTCGTACTAACTAAATTAAAGTGTATTCCGGGTTGTGTTGACTTTTTTTCAATCAATTCCGACGACTCGGTTTTTCGGCGTTAATTTTCGGTGCACGAAAAGTTGTTTCCGATCAGATTTTTTTCGATGTCATAATAATCGGTTTTAAATTCTAGGTCATGTCATATAATTTTTTTTAGAAATCTGGGCTACGGAGCATTCCCTGCAATCGATTCGGTTTTGGATTACTGTACCGAAAATCACGTTAAAGCCCTAAATCTTCTGAAGATTTCACTTTGACTCCAAAATAAAAATACACTTAAAATGATATGAAAAGAGAAAGTTTGTCGTACTAACTAAATTAAAGTGTATTCCGGGTTGTGTTGACTTTTTTTCAATCAATTCCGACGACTCGGTTTTTCGGCGTTAATTTTCGGTGCACGAAAAGTTGTTTCCGATCAGATTTTTTTCGATGTCATAATAATCGGTTTTAAATTCTAGGTCATGTCATATAATTTTTTTTAGAAATCTGGGCTACGGAGCATTCCCTGCAATCGATTCGGTTTTGGATTACTGTACCGAAAATCACGTTAAAGCCCTAAATCTTCTGAAGATTTCACTTTGACTCCAAAATAAAAATACACTTAAAATGATATGAAAAGAGAAAGTTTGTCGTACTAACTAAATTAAAGTGTATTCCGGGTTGTGTTGACTTTTTTTCAATCAATTCCGACGACTCGGTTTTTCGGCGTTAATTTTCGGTGCACGAAAAGTTGTTTCCGATCAGATTTTTTTCGATGTCATAATAATCGGTTTTAAATTCTAGGTCATGTCATATAATTTTTTTTAGAAATCTGGGCTACGGAGCATTCCCTGCAATCGATTCGGTTTTGGATTACTGTACCGAAAATCACGTTAAAGCCCTAAATCTTCTGAAGATTTCACTTTGACTCCAAAATAAAAATACACTTAAAATGATATGAAAAGAGAAAGTTTGTCGTACTAACTAAATTAAAGTGTATTCCGGGTTGTGTTGACTTTTTTTCAATCAATTCCGACGACTCGGTTTTTCGGCGTTAATTTTCGGTGCACGAAAAGTTGTTTCCGATCAGATTTTTTTCGATGTCATAATAATCGGTTTTAAATTCTAGGTCATGTCATATAATTTTTTTTAGAAATCTGGGCTACGGAGCATTCCCTGCAATCGATTCGGTTTTGGATTACTGTACCGAAAATCACGTTAAAGCCCTAAATCTTCTGAAGATTTCACTTTGACTCCAAAATAAAAATACACTTAAAATGATATGAAAAGAGAAAGTTTGTCGTACTAACTAAATTAAAGTGTATTCCGGGTTGTGTTGACTTTTTTTCAATCAATTCCGACGACTCGGTTTTTCGGCGTTAATTTTCGGTGCACGAAAAGTTGTTTCCGATCAGATTTTTTTCGATGTCATAATAATCGGTTTTAAATTCTAGGTCATGTCATATAATTTTTTTTAGAAATCTGGGCTACGGAGCATTCCCTGCAATCGATTCGGTTTTGGATTACTGTACCGAAAATCACGTTAAAGCCCTAAATCTTCTGAAGATTTCACTTTGACTCCAAAATAAAAATACACTTAAAATGATATGAAAAGAGAAAGTTTGTCGTACTAACTAAATTAAAGTGTATTCCGGGTTGTGTTGACTTTTTTTCAATCAATTCCGACGACTCGGTTTTTCGGCGTTAATTTTCGGTGCACGAAAAGTTGTTTCCGATCAGATTTTTTTCGATGTCATAATAATCGGTTTTAAATTCTAGGTCATGTCATATAATTTTTTTTAGAAATCTGGGCTACGGAGCATTCCCTGCAATCGATTCGGTTTTGGATTACTGTACCGAAAATCACGTTAAAGCCCTAAATCTTCTGAAGATTTCACTTTGACTCCAAAATAAAAATACACTTAAAATGATATGAAAAGAGAAAGTTTGTCGTACTAACTAAATTAAAGTGTATTCCGGGTTGTGTTGACTTTTTTTCAATCAATTCCGACGACTCGGTTTTTCGGCGTTAATTTTCGGTGCACGAAAAGTTGTTTCCGATCAGATTTTTTTCGATGTCATAATAATCGGTTTTAAATTCTAGGTCATGTCATATAATTTTTTTTAGAAATCTGGGCTACGGAGCATTCCCTGCAATCGATTCGGTTTTGGATTACTGTACCGAAAATCACGTTAAAGCCCTAAATCTTCTGAAGATTTCACTTTGACTCCAAAATAAAAATACACTTAAAATGATATGAAAAGAGAAAGTTTGTCGTACTAACTAAATTAAAGTGTATTCCGGGTTGTGTTGACTTTTTTTCAATCAATTCCGACGACTCGGTTTTTCGGCGTTAATTTTCGGTGCACGAAAAGTTGTTTCCGATCAGATTTTTTTCGATGTCATAATAATCGGTTTTAAATTCTAGGTCATGTCATATAATTTTTTTTAGAAATCTGGGCTACGGAGCATTCCCTGCAATCGATTCGGTTTTGGATTACTGTACCGAAAATCACGTTAAAGCCCTAAATCTTCTGAAGATTTCACTTTGACTCCAAAATAAAAATACACTTAAAATGATATGAAAAGAGAAAGTTTGTCGTACTAACTAAATTAAAGTGTATTCCGGGTTGTGTTGACTTTTTTTCAATCAATTCCGACGACTCGGTTTTTCGGCGTTAATTTTCGGTGCACGAAAAGTTGTTTCCGATCAGATTTTTTTCGATGTCATAATAATCGGTTTTAAATTCTAGGTCATGTCATATAATTTTTTTTAGAAATCTGGGCTACGGAGCATTCCCTGCAATCGATTCGGTTTTGGATTACTGTACCGAAAATCACGTTAAAGCCCTAAATCTTCTGAAGATTTCACTTTGACTCCAAAATAAAAATACACTTAAAATGATATGAAAAGAGAAAGTTTGTCGTACTAACTAAATTAAAGTGTATTCCGGGTTGTGTTGACTTTTTTTCAATCAATTCCGACGACTCGGTTTTTCGGCGTTAATTTTCGGTGCACGAAAAGTTGTTTCCGATCAGATTTTTTTCGATGTCATAATAATCGGTTTTAAATTCTAGGTCATGTCATATAATTTTTTTTAGAAATCTGGGCTACGGAGCATTCCCTGCAATCGATTCGGTTTTGGATTACTGTACCGAAAATCACGTTAAAGCCCTAAATCTTCTGAAGATTTCACTTTGACTCCAAAATAAAAATACACTTAAAATGATATGAAAAGAGAAAGTTTGTCGTACTAACTAAATTAAAGTGTATTCCGGGTTGTGTTGACTTTTTTTCAATCAATTCCGACGACTCGGTTTTTCGGCGTTAATTTTCGGTGCACGAAAAGTTGTTTCCGATCAGATTTTTTTCGATGTCATAATAATCGGTTTTAAATTCTAGGTCATGTCATATAATTTTTTTTAGAAATCTGGGCTACGGAGCATTCCCTGCAATCGATTCGGTTTTGGATTACTGTACCGAAAATCACGTTAAAGCCCTAAATCTTCTGAAGATTTCACTTTGACTCCAAAATAAAAATACACTTAAAATGATATGAAAAGAGAAAGTTTGTCGTACTAACTAAATTAAAGTGTATTCCGGGTTGTGTTGACTTTTTTTCAATCAATTCCGACGACTCGGTTTTTCGGCGTTAATTTTCGGTGCACGAAAAGTTGTTTCCGATCAGATTTTTTTCGATGTCATAATAATCGGTTTTAAATTCTAGGTCATGTCATATAATTTTTTTTAGAAATCTGGGCTACGGAGCATTCCCTGCAATCGATTCGGTTTTGGATTACTGTACCGAAAATCACGTTAAAGCCCTAAATCTTCTGAAGATTTCACTTTGACTCCAAAATAAAAATACACTTAAAATGATATGAAAAGAGAAAGTTTGTCGTACTAACTAAATTAAAGTGTATTCCGGGTTGTGTTGACTTTTTTTCAATCAATTCCGACGACTCGGTTTTTCGGCGTTAATTTTCGGTGCACGAAAAGTTGTTTCCGATCAGATTTTTTTCGATGTCATAATAATCGGTTTTAAATTCTAGGTCATGTCATATAATTTTTTTTAGAAATCTGGGCTACGGAGCATTCCCTGCAATCGATTCGGTTTTGGATTACTGTACCGAAAATCACGTTAAAGCCCTAAATCTTCTGAAGATTTCACTTTGACTCCAAAATAAAAATACACTTAAAATGATATGAAAAGAGAAAGTTTGTCGTACTAACTAAATTAAAGTGTATTCCGGGTTGTGTTGACTTTTTTTCAATCAATTCCGACGACTCGGTTTTTCGGCGTTAATTTTCGGTGCACGAAAAGTTGTTTCCGATCAGATTTTTTTCGATGTCATAATAATCGGTTTTAAATTCTAGGTCATGTCATATAATTTTTTTTAGAAATCTGGGCTACGGAGCATTCCCTGCAATCGATTCGGTTTTGGATTACTGTACCGAAAATCACGTTAAAGCCCTAAATCTTCTGAAGATTTCACTTTGACTCCAAAATAAAAATACACTTAAAATGATATGAAAAGAGAAAGTTTGTCGTACTAACTAAATTAAAGTGTATTCCGGGTTGTGTTGACTTTTTTTCAATCAATTCCGACGACTCGGTTTTTCGGCGTTAATTTTCGGTGCACGAAAAGTTGTTTCCGATCAGATTTTTTTCGATGTCATAATAATCGGTTTTAAATTCTAGGTCATGTCATATAATTTTTTTTAGAAATCTGGGCTACGGAGCATTCCCTGCAATCGATTCGGTTTTGGATTACTGTACCGAAAATCACGTTAAAGCCCTAAATCTTCTGAAGATTTCACTTTGACTCCAAAATAAAAATACACTTAAAATGATATGAAAAGAGAAAGTTTGTCGTACTAACTAAATTAAAGTGTATTCCGGGTTGTGTTGACTTTTTTTCAATCAATTCCGACGACTCGGTTTTTCGGCGTTAATTTTCGGTGCACGAAAAGTTGTTTCCGATCAGATTTTTTTCGATGTCATAATAATCGGTTTTAAATTCTAGGTCATGTCATATAATTTTTTTTAGAAATCTGGGCTACGGAGCATTCCCTGCAATCGATTCGGTTTTGGATTACTGTACCGAAAATCACGTTAAAGCCCTAAATCTTCTGAAGATTTCACTTTGACTCCAAAATAAAAATACACTTAAAATGATATGAAAAGAGAAAGTTTGTCGTACTAACTAAATTAAAGTGTATTCCGGGTTGTGTTGACTTTTTTTCAATCAATTCCGACGACTCGGTTTTTCGGCGTTAATTTTCGGTGCACGAAAAGTTGTTTCCGATCAGATTTTTTTCGATGTCATAATAATCGGTTTTAAATTCTAGGTCATGTCATATAATTTTTTTTAGAAATCTGGGCTACGGAGCATTCCCTGCAATCGATTCGGTTTTGGATTACTGTACCGAAAATCACGTTAAAGCCCTAAATCTTCTGAAGATTTCACTTTGACTCCAAAATAAAAATACACTTAAAATGATATGAAAAGAGAAAGTTTGTCGTACTAACTAAATTAAAGTGTATTCCGGGTTGTGTTGACTTTTTTTCAATCAATTCCGACGACTCGGTTTTTCGGCGTTAATTTTCGGTGCACGAAAAGTTGTTTCCGATCAGATTTTTTTCGATGTCATAATAATCGGTTTTAAATTCTAGGTCATGTCATATAATTTTTTTTAGAAATCTGGGCTACGGAGCATTCCCTGCAATCGATTCGGTTTTGGATTACTGTACCGAAAATCACGTTAAAGCCCTAAATCTTCTGAAGATTTCACTTTGACTCCAAAATAAAAATACACTTAAAATGATATGAAAAGAGAAAGTTTGTCGTACTAACTAAATTAAAGTGTATTCCGGGTTGTGTTGACTTTTTTTCAATCAATTCCGACGACTCGGTTTTTCGGCGTTAATTTTCGGTGCACGAAAAGTTGTTTCCGATCAGATTTTTTTCGATGTCATAATAATCGGTTTTAAATTCTAGGTCATGTCATATAATTTTTTTTAGAAATCTGGGCTACGGAGCATTCCCTGCAATCGATTCGGTTTTGGATTACTGTACCGAAAATCACGTTAAAGCCCTAAATCTTCTGAAGATTTCACTTTGACTCCAAAATAAAAATACACTTAAAATGATATGAAAAGAGAAAGTTTGTCGTACTAACTAAATTAAAGTGTATTCCGGGTTGTGTTGACTTTTTTTCAATCAATTCCGACGACTCGGTTTTTCGGCGTTAATTTTCGGTGCACGAAAAGTTGTTTCCGATCAGATTTTTTTCGATGTCATAATAATCGGTTTTAAATTCTAGGTCATGTCATATAATTTTTTTTAGAAATCTGGGCTACGGAGCATTCCCTGCAATCGATTCGGTTTTGGATTACTGTACCGAAAATCACGTTAAAGCCCTAAATCTTCTGAAGATTTCACTTTGACTCCAAAATAAAAATACACTTAAAATGATATGAAAAGAGAAAGTTTGTCGTACTAACTAAATTAAAGTGTATTCCGGGTTGTGTTGACTTTTTTTCAATCAATTACGACGACTCGGTTTTTCGGCGTTAATTTTCGGTGCACGAAAAGTTGTTTCCGATCAGATTTTTTTCGATGTCATAATAATCGGTTTTAAATTCTAGGTCATGTCATATAATTTTTTTTAGAAATCTGGGCTACGGAGCATTCCCTGCAATCGATTCGGTTTTGGATTACTGTACCGAAAATCACGTTAAAGCCCTAAATCTTCTGAAGATTTCACTTTGACTCCAAAATAAAAATACACTTAAAATGATATGAAAAGAGAAAGTTTGTCGTACTAACTAAATTAAAGTGTATTCCGGGTTGTGTTGACTTTTTTTCAATCAATTCCGACGACTCGGTTTTTCGGCGTTAATTTTCGGTGCACGAAAAGTTGTTTCCGATCAGATTTTTTTCGATGTCATAATAATCGGTTTTAAATTCTAGGTCATGTCATATAATTTTTTTTAGAAATCTGGGCTACGGAGCATTCCCTGCAATCGATTCGGTTTTGGATTACTGTACCGAAAATCACGTTAAAGCCCTAAATCTTCTGAAGATTTCACTTTGACTCCAAAATAAAAATACACTTAAAATGATATGAAAAGAGAAAGTTTGTCGTACTAACTAAATTAAAGTGTATTCCGGGTTGTGTTGACTTTTTTTCAATCAATTACGACGACTCGGTTTTTCGGCGTTAATTTTCGGTGCACGAAAAGTTGTTTCCGATCAGATTTTTTTCGATGTCATAATAATCGGTTTTAAATTCTAGGTCATGTCATATAATTTTTTTTAGAAATCTGGGCTACGGAGCATTCCCTGCAATCGATTCGGTTTTGGATTACTGTACCGAAAATCACGTTAAAGCCCTAAATCTTCTGAAGATTTCACTTTGACTCCAAAATAAAAATACACTTAAAATGATATGAAAAGAGAAAGTTTGTCGTACTAACTAAATTAAAGTGTATTCCGGGTTGTGTTGACTTTTTTTCAATCAATTCCGACGACTCGGTTTTTCGGCGTTAATTTTCGGTGCACGAAAAGTTGTTTCCGATCAGATTTTTTTCGATGTCATAATAATCGGTTTTAAATTCTAGGTCATGTCATATAATTTTTTTTAGAAATCTGGGCTACGGAGCATTCCCTGCAATCGATTCGGTTTTGGATTACTGTACCGAAAATCACGTTAAAGCCCTAAATCTTCTGAAGATTTCACTTTGACTCCAAAATAAAAATACACTTAAAATGATATGAAAAGAGAAAGTTTGTCGTACTAACTAAATTAAAGTGTATTCCGGGTTGTGTTGACTTTTTTTCAATCAATTACGACGACTCGGTTTTTCGGCGTTAATTTTCGGTGCACGAAAAGTTGTTTCCGATCAGATTTTTTTCGATGTCATAATAATCGGTTTTAAATTCTAGGTCATGTCATATAATTTTTTTTAGAAATCTGGGCTACGGAGCATTCCCTGCAATCGATTCGGTTTTGGATTACTGTACCGAAAATCACGTTAAAGCCCTAAATCTTCTGAAGATTTCACTTTGACTCCAAAATAAAAATACACTTAAAATGATATGAAAAGAGAAAGTTTGTCGTACTAACTAAATTAAAGTGTATTCCGGGTTGTGTTGACTTTTTTTCAATCAATTCCGACGACTCGGTTTTTCGGCGTTAATTTTCGGTGCACGAAAAGTTGTTTCCGATCAGATTTTTTTCGATGTCATAATAATCGGTTTTAAATTCTAGGTCATGTCATATAATTTTTTTTAGAAATCTGGGCTACGGAGCATTCCCTGCAATCGATTCGGTTTTGGATTACTGTACCGAAAATCACGTTAAAGCCCTAAATCTTCTGAAGATTTCACTTTGACTCCAAAATAAAAATACACTTAAAATGATATGAAAAGAGAAAGTTTGTCGTACTAACTAAATTAAAGTGTATTCCGGGTTGTGTTGACTTTTTTTCAATCAATTCCGACGACTCGGTTTTTCGGCGTTAATTTTCGGTGCACGAAAAGTTGTTTCCGATCAGATTTTTTTCGATGTCATAATAATCGGTTTTAAATTCTAGGTCATGTCATATAATTTTTTTTAGAAATCTGGGCTACGGAGCATTCCCTGCAATCGATTCGGTTTTGGATTACTGTACCGAAAATCACGTTAAAGCCCTAAATCTTCTGAAGATTTCACTTTGACTCCAAAATAAAAATACACTTAAAATGATATGAAAAGAGAAAGTTTGTCGTACTAACTAAATTAAAGTGTATTCCGGGTTGTGTTGACTTTTTTTCAATCAATTCCGACGACTCGGTTTTTCGGCGTTAATTTTCGGTGCACGAAAAGTTGTTTCCGATCAGATTTTTTTCGATGTCATAATAATCGGTTTTAAATTCTAGGTCATGTCATATAATTTTTTTTAGAAATCTGGGCTACGGAGCATTCCCTGCAATCGATTCGGTTTTGGATTACTGTACCGAAAATCACGTTAAAGCCCTAAATCTTCTGAAGATTTCACTTTGACTCCAAAATAAAAATACACTTAAAATGATATGAAAAGAGAAAGTTTGTCGTACTAACTAAATTAAAGTGTATTCCGGGTTGTGTTGACTTTTTTTCAATCAATTCCGACGACTCGGTTTTTCGGCGTTAATTTTCGGTGCACGAAAAGTTGTTTCCGATCAGATTTTTTTCGATGTCATAATAATCGGTTTTAAATTCTAGGTCATGTCATATAATTTTTTTTAGAAATCTGGGCTACGGAGCATTCCCTGCAATCGATTCGGTTTTGGATTACTGTACCGAAAATCACGTTAAAGCCCTAAATCTTCTGAAGATTTCACTTTGACTCCAAAATAAAAATACACTTAAAATGATATGAAAAGAGAAAGTTTGTCGTACTAACTAAATTAAAGTGTATTCCGGGTTGTGTTGACTTTTTTTCAATCAATTCCGACGACTCGGTTTTTCGGCGTTAATTTTCGGTGCACGAAAAGTTGTTTCCGATCAGATTTTTTTCGATGTCATATAATCGGTTTTAAATTCTAGGTCATGTCATATAATTTTTTTTAGAAATCTGGGCTACGGAGCATTCCCTGCAATCGATTCGGTTTTGGATTACTGTACCGAAAATCACGTTAAAGCCCTAAATCTTCTGAAGATTTCACTTTGACTCCAAAATAAAAATACACTTAAAATGATATGAAAAGAGAAAGTTTGTCGTACTAACTAAATTAAAGTGTATTCCGGGTTGTGTTGACTTTTTTTCAATCAATTCCGACGACTCGGTTTTTCGGCGTTAATTTTCGGTGCACGAAAAGTTGTTTCGATCATTTTTTTCGATGTCATAATAATCGGTTTTAAATTCTAGGTCTTGTCATATAATTTTTTTTAGAAATCTGGGCTACGGAGCATTCCCTGCAATCGATTCGGTTTGGATTACTGTATC